>NW_026857795.1:0-150000 GCF_026571515.1 Ruditapes philippinarum
TTTTTTTTTAAATACAATTTTTGATAAGAAAAAAATTTAAAATAGTTTCAAATGAAGTCAATTATTTATAATTAACATTAAATCTATCAGATGAAATGATTTTTAAGTGTTTAGGGCAATTATAAATGGTAGTGAAGTTTGCCACTATCCCGGTGGTGCAAAGATTTTCCGGTGGCTGTTTAAAGACAATTTATGTGTGTGTATATATATATCATAGCTAATGGAGCTGCAAATCTTCCCAAAAACATCTTCTTATACATTTACTTGTTTGTCTACAAAATGATTGTCTAACGATATACTAGTAGATGTATTTAAGAAAACCGTCAAGTACATTTATTTATTGCTCTCGTTCAGTATACTAATTAGATGAATTATTTCTGGAGAATAGATAGGCTTTGTGACTGGACATAGGTCATTGTTGGTGTTATTTATAAATAGAAGTTTATAGAATGATTACAGAGTAATGATGGGGCACATACATAATTTATCTCATTTATTCTCCCCATAGTATAGTAAAATTTATTCATGACAGAGTATTTATCAAGGTGAACTTAGCTTTTATTGAAAACAAGGTGAATTTAGCTATTGTAATCAAGCATGTTACCCCAATAGATAGGAATTGAAGCCTATATATCAAAATAAATTCTACTCGATATGACCCACTTAAACGGTTTTAAATAAAAAACCTAAGCAAGCAAGCCAAGGGCTTGAAAAATATTCTGCATTAAATGTGTAAATGTGTTTAATTGTTTTGACACGACGATATTGTTTCTGATCACAGACGGCTTATTTTGTTTAAACATATCATCAATTTTTGACATTTTTGTCCATGAATGTGTTGTGTTTTCCTTTTTAATTATGTGTTTATATTTGAATAAACAGTGCATGTCTTATCTTTGCGTTGAACTGCAAAACAATGTAAACATACTTTGACTTGATACTTCAAAGATTATTGATAAATGATATCTTTCTAGGCCGTTAGATTTATTTGAAACCGTTTCTATAAAAGATGAACAACAGTGTTATTGTTTGTAATTTTTTGTTGTTTGTAAAATTTGATTAGAACAGGGTCCCATTTTGTTTCCTTAAAATATAGCAGTTTACATTAACAAACAATGATAAAAGTATAATATTCTTCTGTAAACATTTTTATCATTTTCAATGTATACTTCAGTGCTTAGAATTCCATACAAGTAAAGAAAAATGCTATGATTTTATGGAGGCTATTCGTTGCCAAAAATCAAGCCTTGTTGATCTGAGTTGAACAGTTTGTTAATGGAACAAATACAATTGTATTTCTTTGTATGTAAACTCCAATGTTGCATACTTGGATTGAGTTTGCCGATTTAACATTGTAAACATGCATTTCAACAAAATACAATTTTGTTAAACGACAAAACATTAAAGTACTGATAGTAGCAATACAAGTGTTCGAATACTCAAAAACAGAAGTTACATTCTTAGCTTTACATTGTCGGACCATCATGATTCAGATCAACATAATCCAGCTTTACACAGATAAAATAAGCTCCGCCCATTTGCCCGCCCACTAAATCATCGTAATAAACGTATCTTCCGCTCATTTTCGGTATTTACCGTCGGTGACAAGAAGCGACGTAGTTTCCGTTTATCATACCTTTTAGGTGTTTTAGTTACTATAAAACATAATTCACTTGCATGATTGCCTACAATCAACATCAGCGGACTTTAAAGGAATATAGGCATATAAGTTTTAAAACGTCGTAGACACCACATTTCCTGGGAAAGGAAACTTAAAAACGCCCAAAAAAACACCAGGTTACATACTGTCTGAGGTTAAATATTTTTTCAAGGAAGTGAAAACTATTGAAAAAGACTATATTCAACGACAAATAAATTTTACTGATGGTATTCCAATTTGCATAGGAATGAGTAACATTTACAGATAAGCTGCTACCTTACCACTTTCAAATTATCAAGTCAACATCTGATAGAGATTTTGATACGACTAATTACTAATACAGACCAAATTCTGGCTGTTGTCTTTCCTAGTAGTACTATTATATTAGTAGCCTTAATTCTAGCGCATGACTTGACATGAAAAAACTTTTAACAATAGTAAAATTATAACCAAAGTTGTATGTACCCTTTCGTACATAACTTTTTATTTTTACCATATATTTTCCCATTTTTCCCATTTTGTTTTTCAATAAGTAAAATTTAAATGAGTCCAAATGTATGTATGTTGATTATCAATTTATGTATACCTTGTTTTATTTTATCTCTTAGAAAGCCACCACTTACAAAACTTAATAAATATTCTGTGTAGTATTTCATGTACATAAAAGTAGTTCTCTGTTTTTGATCATATAGACAGCAAATCTAGACAGCAAATCTAGGTAACAGCTAATGACAGCATGTATACACATATTTTAGAGGTGCTATTGATTCAGCACAATGCATGAAAAGACCTTAACCTACGCCAGCTTACATATATTTAACAATAAAAGGCTAAATCACATCCTATGACTCAAAATACCTCCAATGGAAGTAAACAGAGTTGCCAGGATACACTGAATATTTATTTCAACATTAAAATGGGACAAATTCACAAGTTTTGGTTATACAAAGGAATTATCGATAGTAAACTTTGAATTGTTTCGTGGTTATACACTTTGTCAAAAATATGAGTTTTTCTACAATCCAAACATCGTCCTTTAAAGAAAGAAGCACAGGCTTATTGTTCAGTTCTCTTTATTCGTGTTGCCAAAAAGTGCCTTCCATGTATCGCATTCTAGTACTATTTGCTGAAGGTAAAAAAAAAATATGCTTAAGTGTATTGCCGTGGCTCACAAAACCCTATCATTGATATCAATGATTTGTGATGTGTGTCATTATATATGGGAAACATTTCCTTATGTTATTTCACCAACTTTAGTTTTTGCATATTATTATGCTCATTATCAGTATATACGTTGTTACATTTTTACATTATATCTAAACCAATTTTGCATTACTTGAATATCCTGTACTAGAATACGTTTTAACAAAATCAGAGGATGTTCAAAGTCAAGATTGATGTAAACAGTTTCTATATAATTTGAAATATGTTTGTACAGCAAGAGTTACCTCTCTTTATATTCTGCTTTCGTGAAATTGGCTCCGCCTATTAATTTTCGTCTATTTTCCGTGATAATTCCATATATGGAAGTTGCAAAATCGTTTACAAATGTTAATCGCGTTAGAATGTAACAGGAAAGTGTGGTGTTGTAAACCTGAGTGTGTCAAGTTGATGCAGTTACATTCTCAACGTCATGATGCACAGCATTAAACGTATTGTGTACGTTCTATCGTTTACATTTCTACATGTCGCAAATTTGAAATTATACATTTATAAATACAGTTTGCAATTTATCTAAGTTGCATGTTAACAGCTTTCATTTTATCAAATCGAGATAATCAAAATGCTTAATACCAGTGCAGTATGTAACTCTCGGATCGACAATTATATTTTTACTAATCTGTTTAGTAGAACCGAAGTATGCATTGTCAAGTTTCAAAGGCTGGATTTTTGGCAACGAATAGCCTCTATATGATTTGACGGGTAAAAACATAATTATGTTGATGCATGTGTACCTATACCACCCCATTTAATCAATAAATAATCTCAAATAAATTGGCTATTCAATTAATTATAAAAATTTAATTTTATAATTAGAATACAATATGTTATGTTAAATTTATGTCAGTTTATGTACGCTAAGAAATATGCGTTACATTGCTCTCTGTATTATTGTCCGAGGGGTACTAAAAAGTTTTTCAATGGCATAAGAACGAAATACATTACCACATGGTTTTTACAAAAATGTAGTACTACGTAAAAAAATTTATATGATCTTTTTAAAAACAACAAATTCCTTCAGGATTACTAACTATTTTATATAATAATGTGTATAGATTATTCAAATTTTTAAAACTTCGAGACATAAGTTATTTAAAATGATTATGTAGGCACAAACACGGGTTGATTTTACTCTCATAATATGTTCATCTCTGCTCTCTAATTTCTTACTAAATAACTTTCAAGTGTCAGTGCGTCCATTTGTTTAAAATTCAAACAATAAAAAAGGTGCAAAACAATTTGACTTTATTTGCTTGCATGCAGACCTGCAATTGATACATTGTATGCTAACGACCTGTGAAGTCACTTAGGGCTTCTGTAAATTATTCATGAGTGTTATTCCATGAAGTCATATGAAACTTATTAAACATAAAATAAAAATCGGTACACATGTATGTTCATCTTTTTTCAGAATTCTCAAGAGATTGAGGTTTATTGTCAAAAATATATATATTGTTTTCTTGCATCCCTTAATGGATATATACAAGTTAAGAATGAAAGGAATTAAAAAAAAACAATAGTTTACCACTACATGTTCTTAAGGGTATATTCCGGGGGTGGGGGTTACAGTTGCGGGTATGTAATTAATCAATGTTTAGGCATAATTTTCAAACGGAAAACCTAAGTTATTATTCAAATCATGATGGTGTATATTATCTTATGCCAAATTCAGACCTTGAGGGTGTAGTTCAAACGAATTAATTCTTTTGAGAATATTTCCGACACATGTAGCCCCGGATTCCATAGTTTCATGGAGCAAATTCTGATATTAATGGAGAGTCTTTATGTATTACTTAAACGATTTTTTCCTTCGTTGTTGTTATAAATCAGATGAATTGTTCAGTTCTTGTTTTCACTTTTGACATTAATTTAGAAATCTCATTTATTATATAATGAAACAAAAATAATAAATGACAAACCTCCTCCATTATTCATGGTTTTTTCCTCTCCCTTATTTCCTCTAGACGATAGTTCATCAATTAAATGTCTATAATTTCCGATATTATTGCCAAGCACCAGACAGCTTATGCCTCTATATGTTTAAGAATAAAAAGGAGTTTTCCTATTTATGTTTTAAACATTAACTTTTGCCAATGACTTTATTTTCTATACAACGAATTAAGAAAATCTACAAGATGTGCTATATTTCTAAATCATTTATATGGTTTTATTTTGACCAGACTAGCGATTATATAGGGAAACTTCTCAAAAACATCACAATGTCGATTAGACCTGACCTAGAGGATCAATCAGATAATAAATGAAATGGTTTTCTTAGTTAAATCTTTTTTTTTTTAGAAAATACAATTTGGCATTTAAAGTTGTTGTTGATAATATGACGTGTACATACATTTGTGTATAATATGCATCGAATATCTGTAAGCTGCAGAAGGTGAGGTGGTTTTGACCCCTGGTGTTGCTTTAAAGCAGTATGCCTCCAGATTTATGATATTTCTTGAAAAGTTTGAAAATATATTTAAAAGCATAATATTGTGAAGTTACTAAAAGAAAGCAATTTACACATTATCATTGGCACTTGAAACCCATGTCAATTACCAAATTGCGGTTACAATATGCAAAAGTAGTCATAACTGCGTTAGTAACCCAGTAGAAACATTGTTATAAATACTGAAAAATAGTCATTAATCCCACAAAAAAATGTAAATTATTACTTGAATCTTGAATCTTTTTCTGAAATATCAGTTAAAAAATAACATTTTTCTCAAGTTTGATTTTATTGACATACTTTGGCTCATCTTGATAATAAATAATAAAATATTTAGTAGCATTTACATATACACACTTTTTTCCGAATCACGAGTTCAGCATAAAGTAGATTTCTAAGAAAGCAAGAAAAGTGTAAAAAAGAGAGGTATTTTACAAATAAGAAACTGTCTTAAAACGCGTTGATCATCAATTTTGCTTATTAAATGGACTGCCCGGATAATTTCGTTTGACAGTGTACATTTAGCATAAACCTAATTCTAGATCTGTTCTATGATTATTGTCAAGTAATAATACATATTACAATGGAAGTGCATCAGTAAAGATAATCACCCATTGTTCTTCAACAACATCACGTCTTCGTTAAATGAATTTACGAGCTTGTTATATTAAATACCATGCTTGTACTAGAAGTGATGGAGATAATTTACATGTGTCACCCGATGTAATTATTCCGAAATAAAATACTGCGCTTATGATTACACGTTATCTTATCAGAGCTACAGTAACTCGATGATCGGAAACGGGGAAGTTTGTTTATATCATGATAACTAGCAGCAAGTATTTAATGCTAAGAAAGAGTAAACTATAAATAAATATGAATAGATAGTTTATTTATTTGCTTTGGAACATTACATTTGTCTGCAGAAGCTCAAATTGGTTTTTATTCATTTTTTGCTATCATTAATCAAATTGCATCAGGTTGGAAAGTACAAAATTGATCATAGACAATTTGCTCGTAAATAAAGCAGTATATAAATCAATGTTTTCGTATTATGACCTTATATCTAAATAAAAATAAAAAGCAAAGAGGTCATATCTGCAAATACTGAGTGTTTAATTAATAATTATTATTATTGTTGTTTTTATCATCATCATCATCATCATTATTATTATTATTATTATGATTGTTGTTGTTGTTTTTATTATCATTATTGTAAGTAAGTGAAGGATATCTGATACATTGACTTTTTCATAAAACCTAGTTAATGTTTTCACGTTCCTTTTCAAAATAACAAAAAATGCAGGTATTATCTTAAAGCACTTTTCATGTAAAGGAGCAAATAATTATCATTGTATCCATCTAAATTATTTGTCATTTTACATATAACTTATTTTCTTCTAGACGATATTTTATCTACTGCAAACATACTATTTTTTCGAAAAATATCTTTAAGTTTCATATACTTTATGTCACAACTTCTTTTCCAGGAAATGCATATGAAACATTCAAAATGATTTTAATATAAGTTTAAACATGCATATTGTAGATACGTATAATCTGGCTATTAAAATATTGGTACAGAGTACAAAAAGCAATTTTATATAGTCTGTATAATGACTGAAAAAGTTGAATAACTCATGAGAACTGTTTTGAACAGTTCCTGCAGAGTTGTTTCCCATCGGATGCTAGATAAGGTACTACAAGAGAGTAAATATGGAAAAATAAAAAAATACTTTCATTTAAGTATCCTCCTCAATTTTAACGAGACGTGTTTTAATTTGCAAACATAATCAATCTTATCAGAAGAAAAATATTTTAAAATTGTTTGACCTTAGCCTGGCTATAATGGCCCTACATGTATTGATTCTTGATTATAAATAATTCATTTAGATTTTTACGGCTCTTTTGTAACATTTCAAACGGATTGTATTATATTCCTTTTTGCGAATATATAAAATATTACAATATTTCTTAATTTAAGGATTTTCGCGTTAAAGAAGAAAAATCGATTCAATATGAAACTTACTAGTATTTAATACAATCCTGTAAATGACATGGACATAAAATACAATATGGGAGTAAAAATTTACAAAGAAGAGCAAAATAAGAACCACTTAAATACAACGATTTAAAAAAAACGAGCATTATTGCTCTGATGAAGTGTTGCTTTTTAGTGTTAATTGGTTTTTACACCTAAAGATAATTTTTTTCAACAGAACATTTTAAAAGCTTATACATTTCATGTACGAGATAACAATGCATTCGATGATTTATCCTGATAGGCTATTAGCGAGTGACATGTGCTCTAGAGATACAGAATACATTTAGGGCAGTGTTCGATCGTTTCTTTCATTTATACGCCTAATGCATTCACTCGTGTCTTTAAAAATAATATTTGTGCCAACATATCTTTGTTTTCAAGTAAATGAGCTATTAAATTAAACTTATCTTATTGGAAATTAATTCTATAATTGTAAATATATATTCATGTTTTGAGCAATTATATTCAAATTAATTCAAATTAATATCGATTCAGTTTACATTAACGAACATCAAAGAACATACTTAACATTGCATATACAATGTACTTAGTACTTTCAGTAATTACAAAAAAATTACCCTTGATCATTTAAAACATCGTTTTTTATATTAATATCGTTTTCGCTAACATGCTTGCATACCTCGTAAATTAACACGTATAATTGTTATAACCATTTATTTCTCTAAAGCTTTTTTTTTTACTGTTGGTGCCCTGCTATAAATTCCGAATAGGTACTCTGACCAATAATCACGTTATTTCCGGTAATAAAACATGTTTTATTGCCTGATGGTTTATATATTTTGTTAAATTGGAATCTAGTAAAGACCTCCATGCAAGTGTAGAATAAAAGGTATCAAGATACAATTGCTGAGGGATACTATGAGGAACATAAATAAATAGATGTCAACTTAAAATAAGGACACCACAAATTTAAAGATATACTATGCTCAATTTTGATATCAGAAAATATTGATAATTTCTACACAGTCTCTTTGTAAATATGAAATAAACATGTTTTGACTTCACACAAAGTTAATATGTCATGTTTAAAACCCTACACACACAGGTCGTCACAATATGAATATATAGTGTCGTTAAAAAAACTGGCAGTTTTTTAAAGAAAAGACCAACTTTACTTGTCCTGTATTAGAGAACGTGACTTCCAATATAGTTTATTATTCATTTTTTATTTAAATTAGACACATTCAGTAAGAATTTCATAGGTTTTAATAACTTTCTTCGATTAAAATATTTTACTCAAAGATGAGCATAGTACTGGCCTAGGATGATAACTTGAGCCTTTGTTTACACAACAAAGACCAATTACAATGCGAAAAATAGGTTAGGCAGATCAATGCCATAACCTATAAAATTGAAAATAAAACTACATGTTATCATATGTCTTGTTAGCGCAGTAGGTAGAGGAACCGTGTCAGTAATGTGTTTGACCCGTTCAGGCAGAAGTTCGACTACTGGTAAGACACAATTTTTTTTTACCTCAGAACAGACAATTGTTCAGAAAACAAGTTTGACCGGTTTTTTTCATATACATACATGAATATGAGATCGAATATTTTATTACACTGCGATAAAAAATACAAAGTGAAAATAGAATGGAAATAAAAAAATAAATATATACAATAAAATATATATCATAAGAAGGAAACAAAAAGGAAAACGAAAAATAAATAAATAATAATGAAAAAAAAAAACGAGAGTAAGAAGAAAAAACTGTGGTTATAAAATGGCACTAAGTGGGATTCGAACCTATGAGTACAAAACACTAAAAGTTACAATTTCTTCGATCTACCGGCAGAGCCATAACGGTAATACACAAACGATTCTGTAAGAATAATGCTATATAGTATAATTTTATGTAAGTGTTCACTTTTACGATATCGGATAATGATCCAGATAACCCCTTTTTGGACTTTCCCACGTACCGTTAAGACCAAATTATCATCCTAGGACAGTATATCTTATCTTATCATATTTTCTTTAATTTCCAAATAATTTCCGTTACTGGTCACATCAGATTTAATTTCATAACGATATATTCTTCCAATTAATTTTCTAAGTTGAAACTTACAAGTCGTGTCATGTTATATCCAAAAATATTTAAACAAGGAAATTCTTTGTTGTTTTTTTTTAAATTAAAACTCGGAAAGACATTGAGCCGCGTCACGAAAAAACCAACATATTGCGGATCCATGCTGGTAGCGAACGCACTATATTGGTTTTGTCGTGACGCGGAACATTTTATTTTTCATTCTTTCTACTTCATATGGTAGATGGCTCTTTATGGTACAATAATGCTCGTTACATACATTATAAGATAAATACACAATGATATGTATTACGCGTTTAGTTTTGTTAATCGTGTTTGAGATATCTTAAACTGGATCATGTTTTAGCATTCACCCCCTCAATAGTCATAGTTGCGAAGAGACAAATCTGCAATATAAAACATACTGATTTAATTGTTAATGTCAACAGCTGATGCTTTATCTTGAAAGTCTGACATTTAAATACCAGAAGTTGAGTGTAACGCATGTGGTGTGAAAAGTACTACAGTAACTGCATTTAACGCAATTCAAAACCCTAACTTTGAACTGTTTGTGTTTAATCAAATATACGGAGTCAATTTTGCGTAGGTTTTACTACATTGTGTAGTATAACCGAAGTGTTTTCTTTAATCGTAACTTTAATTTGAAATTAAAGATATCTTTATCTTTACATTAACTCCTAGTGAAATCAACAAAAAAATTCTTATACATAACTTCACAGTACACTCATAAACATGTTTATCATATATGCCCGCTGTTTGGCAATTATGTCTGGCGACCAAGAACTTTGCGTC
This sequence comes from Ruditapes philippinarum, assembly GCF_026571515.1. Taxonomy (NCBI): domain Eukaryota; kingdom Metazoa; phylum Mollusca; class Bivalvia; order Venerida; family Veneridae; genus Ruditapes; species Ruditapes philippinarum. The sequence continues at coordinate 10,232 of NW_026857795.1, forward strand.
ATCTAGCTGGCTAGCACCCACCTAATGGAATAATCTTAAACGGCTCAAATGATTTTTAAGGCTATGAGTACGATAATATTATTTTACAATTTTTAATAAAAGAAACAAACGAATAATTATGATGAAGTCTTTATTGTAATCTTTTCTGATGTTCGAATAATCATTATTTAAAGTAAAACTTTAATTGACAAAATATTTAAAATCATTTTGTTTCAGAGCATGATGAACATGAAAATTCAATACATTGTTCTTGACATAAGTTTTCCATTTTAGTTTTAACGTTCGATCAATTTGTAACACATGCTTTAGTATGTGATTATTTTAGTTTGTATAGGACATCGATATTGGTTTGTTTATTAATATGTTTTACGTCGATGTTAACAAATTTGTGGTCACATTTCGGCGGTCTGTGTTACTAACCATCGTTTCTGGATAATAAACCAGCAAGTGACCATCTGCTTATCCCACATGGTTTCTGAATCAGTGGTGGTGAGAGACAAATGACCTTTAGAGTCAATACTCGCTATCAGTTGTCACGTAGAATTGCCTGAAGAGCACTGGTTAAACGGCCAATAATTTCCCTTGTTATAGGGTTAAGCTGACGGATACTAAATGGTTTAATTTAAAAATGTTTTCGTCATGGACGTTAATTGTATGTAGACGGCCTAATTCTATTTTTAGTTTTAACCAAATGAGCTGATACTGCTTCTTAATTCAACTTAATAATAGATTTATATGAAAAACAATAGCATCCAATTAAATGCACACATCCTTTCTCTTTCCGCCAGATTGTCATTAAACACGTTTTATTCTCGTGTCGGTTATAACGTTATTCTGGTACGAAATCCATGTATGCTAATATATCAACTGGCTTGAGATAAAGAAAAATGTATCACAACATCATCCTAGCTATAGAAAATTAGTAAGAACTTAAAATGTTAATGATCTATCTTTTGGCAAGGTTTACAATTTCCCTTATTAAAGTGAAATTAAAATTATGAAACTGTTCAATTATTCATAATGAAGAAACTTGAAACTGCCACATTTGCATTCAAATTGCAATTAAAAGACATTGATTATGTTTAAGCTTAACTCATTTGCCTATTTTAAGCAATACATTAAGAATGATTGATGAAGAAACTTATTTCTATTGAGTTACAACTTGCTGTTCATTTAAAGTTTTGCTAAAGCTCTAATTTTACAGAAAGACGTGTTCAAATTCATTAATGTTTATATAGTTCATAGACGTTAAGGCCTTTCTTTGGTATGCTTTGCACATTTGAAATTTGCACATACTGTTCAAGAAGAATAACATAATAAAAACTGAAAATCTTAACTAGTCCTGCACAAATTCAGCGCACCAATGTAGTGAAGCTGTTGCAGTCAGATATAGGGTCTTAGATTTCTTAATATTATAATAAAATTTCTTAGATAATAGGCATGTTTGTATTTTTTACGTAGCTGCAGTAGTTACATTTTTCCGAAGATTTTTCTACATTTCTATGCTATTTTGAAACAATCTTTTATGTTTTTAATACTTTCAATATTGCAGTTTTGAATGATATTTTGCCAAATAATGTTAACTTCTTTGGTATGATGTTTTATTTAATTTTCATTATTATTTATTCTTGATGTTCCTTGTTTTGTATTTGTATTTGCCTCAAGAATATAATACAGTAAAATAATGTTAAATTTTACATGACTTTTTGAAACATTGTAAATTATATTTCAAGTTAAACATTAGTAACACCCTTTTTGTTAATGATTTAAGACTGAAATATAATGTAAAATAAATGTCATTAAAGTGTTTAAGCAATCAAAATTGAACATTTTATATTTTCTCGCAGTATTGTGGCATTGTAATTAAAGCAAATGTCAAATGTTCGTATAGTAAATAATTTACGTACTAAAATCAAGAAATCACACGTTGATATCGACACTGTAATAAAGGTAATTGATTATGGTGCAACTATTCCCATTTCGTTTTTTAAAATCAGTTACTTGAAAACATAAGATAAGGCATTTCCTCAGGTTTAATGAGCAAACGTTTTCACATTAGTGTCTTGCAGACATAATAGACTAATATTATTAAGAAAACATAAAACAATAAACTACTGCAGCGCCTAACTATTATCCATTTTTATATCAAGCTTAATAAATGATCGTTTTATAATGCAAACTGTTCCACTGTCAAACATAATAAGTACTTATTTATATTTTAAGATACGAAGAACCAGTTTTAAAAAGGTAATAACAATTGTATTTAGAATAAATCTAAACATATGTGTTTATAAACCAAAAGAGAAACCGTCCTAACTCGGCACCCAATGCGTACTTGTTAAGTTTACACTTCATGATAAGTGTTGTTCAGCAAACCCAGTACCCGTTGTTCCAATGATGAGGAAAAAACAGTCTGAGAATAGGTATTGATTTGTTAAAAGGTTTGCCTATGAAAAGCACAAATAACTGTCCAAAATAATCTATAAAAGTATAACAAATAGAATTTGCATTGCTGCAAAATTGTAATTACGAGATTTACTTTGTGGTCACAACGTATTAAAATGGGGCTATGTTTAATGGTATCAATGCTTCAATATATTAAACAGAGGTAAATGCATTGGCAGTGTATGTACAAAAACGATAATTTTGGATATAATCTGGGATGATGTTAGTGAACTAGGTTTCAGTAATTGTTTATAACGGACAAACGATCAGTTTATAAGTATTATATACTCGGCTTGCGATTAAACTTTCAATGTGATGTCGTACCTCTACATATAACTTACCTTACGTTGCATAAAAGCATATAAATGCTTTTAACCAATACCAAAATCAAGTACTTATTTCAAAATTGAAGGTTAATGCAGAGGGATAAAAAGTTATATAGTCTTAAATGTAATTTTGGCTTGCATCCGTTTCATAACGTTTGAATGTACGATGGGAATAAAAAAAAACAAGAAGTATCTTAAAAAAAGAGATATTCGGCCGAAGTAAAACTGGATAACTTGTATACGTTAGTTTTTAGTTTTCCATGCAAAATCATATAGAAATGTTTGCACAGCTTTCATAACACTGACAAAATAATTACTTGCAGGGTTCTTAGTCTAGAAAAATGGACCATTTTAAGATTTATGTGTTTCTTAACAAACCTGTCGTGTTTCGGTAAGTGTACTCAATTTCTAACACTAACATCTTTGCAGTCGGTAAGGCAATACTTTTTATAAATACTTGATTAATATGCACACATATAAAACAAAATTATCAAGTTATTTCAATTGAACACATCAATAATCATATAATATATTAGACATTTATTGAACATCATAAACTAAGAGGGTACCTGATACGTTCTGATATTGTTCTCGTTATTTTGGACAAAATGTATAAATCAGATCTTACGTAAAATAGACTCAGTAAGCTCTTACGTAAAATAACTGCTCACTAGAAAATGTAATGAGATCTGAATGCCAGAAATATTGTTAACCAGAACCTAAACATCTGATCAATTTAACTAGACAGTGAAAGAACTATCCTGTACATTTTACCGAAGAACTATCATCTACATTTTGTTTCATAATGGCAATAACTATCCTTTATATTTTAGTTTAGAAGTATCTTAGAATGACAAGAATTAGTCCTTACATTTAAATTAAGAATAACCAATGAGATTCCGGGATATCATTTTGTAATATTAAAACGACCATTGAAAACTCTCCTTATATTCAGTTTTCCCTGTAACCTTTACAGGAAGTCAAACTAAAATCAGATCGGCCTCCGGCAGGATGTTAAGAAATGATAACGACTTTACATCTTGTTACGAGTATAAGGAGATAATAATCTCATTACTTTTACTACGAAAGAGTCATTTAATTCTGATGCTAAACACTCTTATCAAAGCAGATGTATACAAACTTTCTGGACGACCTCCGTATAATACTCCTAGTAACAGTTTGAGCACTTTAATGCATTCTTCACAATGTTGTGATTACACCCTACTAAAGTGGCAAAATTAAACATTCCGTGACTGTATTCCAAAAGGATTTCACAATTGTAACACATGTAAATCCTTGTACAGAACACAGCACAGTGCTTTCTTTTTGTTTTGTTTTGTTTTATTTTTATTTACTTTATTTTTGATTTCAATTCAATTTGGTTGAGGGAGAAAATGTGCGCGGACGTGCTCAAAGGGGAAATGTTTTCTACTTTTTAATTTGGTTTAATATTTGTTTCAGTATGTTAAATAATTTTCGTAGAAAGAAGCCTTAAAAGAACAATTTGATAGATTGCATTTGCAAAAGGTTGCTTTATTAAATATTCAAAAGAATGAGATAACCTGCAGTTTTACAGCTTCATGGAAACTTTATGTCAGAACTTTAACTGCTTTGTTTATATACACATACCGTGCCTTAATCTATAGTGATGTCAGAGATAAACTAGTTTATTAATGTAAAATGCCGTTTTAGAATAATCCATTAAAAATCACCAGAGATAATAACCTGCTTTCCTTTTTAAAGTGTAAGATATCAGTTTGATACTTATTGTTTTGTTACATTTTCTTCATGATAAAACAAATTGAAGGGAGAGTTGCAATTTAAAATTGGTTTCCCTTTCTGGCACCTAATAATGTCCTGTTCTTCAAGAAACACGGTATGAATTTGATCTTGATTTGAATTTGAGTTTGGCATTTTATAAGTAGTCTCGTATTAACATTATTTACCATTAATCTGAAAAAATGCATGTAAGGAATATACAAAAGTGTCAGTAGTATTAGTTGTTTCATTATAATTTATTTATTGTTTTTGATGATGTTATAAAATGTCTTTGTAAAACGGACAACCTTTAGAGATTAAAAATATACATTTTGTTAGACAAACAAAATAAATAAAACTCAATAACATTAAGGTGTTAAGCTATTAATCTGCAAACGGCTTACACAGCAAAATTTTGCGTTATTGAAAAAAGATTGCATAACGCATTTTATTTATTACTGAATTGAGAATAATGTATATTTGAAACTGTCATAAAATTGTCGACAGTGTAATAAATTTACAATAATCTGTGATATTTGACAACGAAAAGATATATAGAAGCCAAGGAAGACACGTTTTTAAGATAGTGTTGCATAAAATGTTTATCCGTAAGCGCCGTTTTTCTTGGTCGCGCTTCGTTCCAAACGCTGTTCTACGTAATAGTTATAGTATATGAAACGAGTTTGTTACAAGGATATAAACACTGGCTGGAGCGAAGTCGAGGGGATGTTTCTGCCTGCTAAAAAAATGTCGAGGCCGTTAGGAACTACAAGAAGAAGAACAACAACAAAGAATACAACATGTTCACTTCTCTCTTGTGCACTTTCACGTTTGTTTTTTAAATGGAAACCCCAGATTGAAGTTGTTTTGACTGCTGCCAAACAAAACAACAAAAACCAAAAAAAACAAGAAAAAAGAAAGAAACAAGATATACAACCCTTGAAAACTGAAAGACACCCAATGTAACAGACGGATTGTAAACTTTAACCTTGTATATAAAGTAATGTTGATTCAAGATTTAAGGGTTTTGTTTGCTTTTTTGTTGTTGTGTTCTTTGTTTTTTTGTTTTTTTTTTTTTTTCAGGAGAATAAATTCATCCAGCGGATGTATCTTTTGATTTGAGTAGTTTTATATTAGAGAATAAATTTCATTTCATTAAATAGTTTTGTTTATATTATTTATTTTATTTTGTTCATTTTGCATCAGGAATGTTCGTTTACTCTGCACACTCTACATTGGGGCCTCTGTGAAAAAACTACACTGATATATAAATAAGGTGCGGAAAAGAAACTGTTATATATATTAGTTGAGTTTTTTTGCTATATGAATCAATGAAAAAAACTGTACTGTTATACAGTTATACAGTTTTCAAATGTTCATTGAAAGTGTTGTTATAATCCTAAGATAGTAAGGGAAAAAAAACCCTGTCAAAAAGTAAGACAGTGTCCTCCAAATATTTTTAAATATTTATGTCAGGAGAAACATATCGTTCTTTGGCTCACAATATACTCATAAATCATGAATAAAAATTGTAGTTTTCTTCATAAATATTTCACATTTATAATAAAGACAGACTTTATCTGATGATACCTACGGTGTAATTTCCTTACAACCATTATTTACACATCAATTACACTTACTGTATACAACGCAAGGCAGTCGAACATGCCGTTTTATTCTATAAGATATTCAAGTATCCATAATAGACTTTATACAGTATAAAAAGAAAATATCTTACAGAAAAAGATATTGTATTGTAAAATTCACGATAGTATATGTGTGAGGATTCATTGTCGAAATATACATATTTAAAATATAATATCTAATACTGTTTAATCGTGAAAACTGGTTACATTGTAAAATTAAAATTGCTTTTCCGACAAGGGTATATTATAAAAATTGACAAAATAATTTAAAAAGTTCAACATTTACTTTTATCCTGGCAAGTGCAATTGCTAAGAAGCTCAAAATTAAGAAGCTCAAAAAGCATTCCTGCTCGGGCTTTAAAGGCTCTATAATCACTTAATTTCGTGTGTTTTTGTGGTTTTGTTTAATATGGAGGTTTAGATATAAAAGATAAATTGAAACTCTTTAATTCTATGGTATAACCTATACTAAAGTACCGACCAGAAATTTAGGTGTTTTTTTTCCATATATCTTTGGACATAGAATGTGTATACTTTAAGTTTCTAAAACAAATACTAGGTGTTAAGCAAACATCAAATCTGCAGTACTCTCCAATTAATGCCGAAATTGATGTATTCCCTTATATATACAGTACGTAGAATCAAAATAATAAACTTTTTGTATGAAATTAAAACTATTTCTAACTAAACTAAACAATCAATGATGTATCAGGGACGAAATGATACATTGTTAAATAGCTGGTCATGTGCTGTATGAAATTGTGGAGATGAAATTGGTGTCATTCCTGTAAAATACCTAAAATGAGATTATTATAACAGGGAATTAAAGTCAATCTTATTCAAACAATTTAAAGACTGTTAATATTGAGGCGCCGGCGAAATTTAGATGCTCGTAGCATAACTTAGAGATAAAGAAGGTGAAAATAGGAAACTATTAGAAGCGAGAGATGTTGTTGTGTCAGAGTATCATTTTGTTTTTATGTCTTTTTTAAAAAGGGAATTACGTTTAAATATTTTTAGTAGTTATCATTTTTATATCTGGCTAATCATAGATAAATTAAATAATCTTTTATATACACCAGAAGATCTGTTCAGGTTAAACTTTCGCAATTTGCTAATCTTTCTTTAAAGGAAACAAGTTTTTGTGTTTGATGTATTATAAAAAAGAAGTATATCTTACTCTTACATCATATTGCTGATCAGTACTGTACTATTTGTTAAATACATGACATGTGTACTATGTGTATATAAATACATCCATGATTGGTTTTTTTAAAACGAAAATTCCTTTACATTATAAATTTCTATACTTTTGAATGATATTGATATATCACATTTTTAAATCTTAAAGCCAAAGAAGGTGATGGTAAAAACATGTTTAGGCTTATAAATAATTTGACTTTGACTTTGCAATGAACTCAGTCATGTATTCTTTGTCACTAGTAAAATATTTTCACTTATATATTATAATATCATAGAATTCTTCATTTGTAAAAAGTATATTAAACGCAATCATATAATTGCTGAAACTAAATCTTCTTTGAACGTAATTTAGACATTTAAGCAATGCTTATTGAACATTACATATTTACCGGCAACATAACATGATTGCAATAACAGTAAATGTCAAATGTTACAAATAATTCCTTCATTAAAAATTCACACAGAAAAGACAAGAAAATCTAAAGTGTAATTAAAGTTATTGATTACGTTGGAACTTAAGCATTTTCCTTTATTGAAAGCAGTAAATTGAAGATCAAAATAAAAACAAACAGCTTTTAGAAAATTTATGGGTGGTTTCACATACATGTACATGCTTTTAAAAAACATAAAAGTAACTGCATCCACCTAAAGTAATTTTCTACACTAAATATTTTTTTGGGTTACCAGATTATTTTTACTACACAATGGAATTTGTTACACAGTTAAAATATGAATATTTGTTTTTTATTTAGTTGAGTATATATAAAAGTATATCATTTATTTAATATGTAACCATATGAAACACGTGCTGCAGACTTCATAATCGCTGATTCGTTTTTTTTTTAAAATATTATTTTATTTAGTTTCGCAAGCACTAATTATTTTACTTGGGGACCATAGGCTGCTTATAAATGGAATTGTTGTTACGAATACATAGAATCTTCCTATAAACCAGATTCTGACTCATTGTCAAAGAGACCAGAATTATAACACAGATGCGTGAAACTTATTGTAATCACTATCTTTTTAAATATGATACAGATTCCTACACAAAATAGGAATTACAAGAACAGATATGTCAATATAAAGCTTATATACGCTTCATGTAAGTACTTCACAATTATAATGCATGCACCATAACTACAGGTCCTTTAAACAATATGAAATGGTTGAAAAGTATTTACGCTATGTTGTAAAGAATTGCTTCATAAAAAGAAAACAAATTGTTACCAGTAACTTGTTGATTTAATTTCACTTAAATAGTGAAAAGGATTTTGATTTCATATTTATTCGCTTTCCGTTTTTGTTTTATTCATAAACACTCAAGAATTATAATAAAGAAGAAGCATATATAGAAGGATAGTTATAGAACTCAGAGAACGAGAAGTGGCCATTGTCTTTGAATGGGATGATAGGTCAGTTTTGCACAGCAAATGTCTATATAAGAAAAGGAATTTTTACTTATGTGTCAATATAAATTATTTGATTTTTTTGTGGTTATCAGGAGTATTTACATCCTGGATTTAAGACCTAGTATCTTATTATTATTGTTACATAAGAGACAAATTATAAATCATGATAATATAGTAAAGGGTGAATTAAAAGAATGTTGAATTATGAAAGCACGTGATAAACGTTCGTAAGTACACCATTTATATTGTTTATGAATTATGTAAGGAGTTAGGCAAGACAAAACCGCTGTGTGCTAGAGATATATTCATGTACAAGCTCAAATATTTTGGCATTTGTTTCATCGCTGAGACCTCTATCGCCATACAGTATAGTTGACAATGTAACTGCTGTTATTTGTTGAAGCTGTTCCTTGAATATGGCTCTCTGGCGGGAAAATTGATTACAATTAAAAAAAAGTGACTGACATGAATCTTCAATCTCACCGCACTGACAGAAGGGGTCATCAATTATGTTTTTAGAAAAGAGATCTTCCTTTAGAATGCTGCAATGGGTTCTAAGTCGTGTGTGTAAGATTTGGGACTTACGGTTACCGTGGTAATAGTATATGGGTACTTTTGAAAGTGTGAATTTAGTTTTTCTTAAATATGCCGATGCTTTCTGAATTTCTGACTTCCACAGGTAGCTGGTTCCACTCACTGATCGTAGAATAAATAAAAAAATTTAGAGAAGAATTGAGTATTACAATGTATGTTTCTGGTATTATGGCCATTTCTAAGATTATAAGGAGTGACATCATCAACAGATTCGGGGACTAGAGAAGATACATATGGTGGTACCAGGAAGTTTGTCATTTTGTAGTACATTATTAATTTGTGTTTAAGCCTTCTAGATTTAAGAGTTTCAAGACCAGTTTCTTTGTACAGATTTGATAGTGAGACTAATTTGGTGGCTCCAGTTATGATTCGAGCTGCTTCCAACTGTATCTGTTCCAAGTCGTGTTCCTCTTTTTGTGTCAAATTGTCCCATACGACGTTTGCATACTCTAATATTGGCCTAATAAAGGAGAAGTAAATAGTTTCTAGGGACTTTCTGTCTAGGGTAAATTTAAGTTTCCGCATGATATTGATTCTTTGCCAAGCTTTTTGTTTAATATTAGAAATGTGTTCACACCAGGACCCGTTGTTGGATAACGTAACTCCAAGATGTTTATGGGATTCTACTTCAGAGATTTGAATATTATTCATAAAAAGAGGTGGATGATTGTGTGGTCAATGCTTTTTAGTTATGAGAATTGATTCTGTTTCGCTCGGATTGAACTAGACAAGCCAAGTATCTGCCCAATTACTTATTTTATTAAGGTCTGAGTTCATGATTTCAGCAGTGGTGATAGGGTTTTCAACGATAAGATAGAGAGATGTGTCATCAGCAAACAGTCTAATGATTGATTGTATGTCCAAGACAATGTCATTGATATAGACAATAAACAGAAGAGGTCCCAATATTGAGCATTGAGGAACACCAGCGTTGATATTAAGAATGTCTGAAGTAGATCCAGAAAGTACAACTCGTTAAAGTTGAGCAATTCAATTAGGAAGTTACAAATCTAGAATTATCTTGTACATTTTTAGAACTATTCTTTACATTTTATTTCATAATAAAAAGAACTATTCTTTACATTTTAGTTTAGAACTACCTTTAAATGACAAGAGCTATCCTTTACATTTCATTTCTAAATGGCCAATGAGATTCCAAGGTATCATTTTGTAATTTTAAAATGACCAAATTGAATGCAAACTCGTCTTATATTCAGTTCTTCCCTGTAAATTTTACAGGAAGTCAAACTGAAAACAGACCGGCCTTCGGCCGGAAAATGTAGCTGCGTATGTCGGTTCTAGGGGGACGCTTGTATTTATCAGTACCATCCAAGAACAGGCTCTATCAAACCGAATCTGTAATTTCAATTTTGCAATTGTTGGCATTCCTTAGGAGTTCCGATATTTTTAAATTTTGTTTGTTTGTTGTTCCATTTTCAAGTTATATGCTGAACAATATGAATACAAATAAATACAAAGAATAAGAATTTGTTTTTATTGTCAAAGTAAGAGTTTGAATTAATAAAAAACTTGATTAGAATAAAAGCTTGGCACATTTTCATTAAATAAATAAAACGTGACTGATAAAAAATAGATCTTTTTGTTTAAAATCAATTGACGTACTTGTCATTGTAGTCAATGTAGCTTGTTGAAATATATGAAAGCAATATTTAAAAGTAGATCCAAGTGACACTTAACACCATGGCATACACATGTTTTCCCAAAATATGTCATCAAATCATTTAAACGTCCTCCTTTTATCAAATCATCTTTTTTAGTTCAGCAAATTTAAATTGATATATTATCTGAACGTGTTACATTTTTTGTCTATTTGCAGTGAAATCTAAAATTTTGCAAACTGTTCCTGTATTAATTATTCATTCTGGTCAGATTTGAAAACTGACAAATTCGCATTAAAATTTTTTTGAAGGCGTTGATTTTATAAAAAGCTAAACTAAAACAGTAAATTTCAAAAAAATAAAATAAACACAATTTTTTTCTCATTTTCACGGCATTGACATTTGACATTCAAAAATACATTTTTACACGAAATATAATTTTTAATTACATATTAAGTTTTGAAAAATAAGGCTGCAAGAGGTGTTATGGTCTGGATGTAAAGAGAAACACACTAACACTCAGACCGTGGTTCTTGGTTATTCAAAGCACCATAATAGGCTCTTAAATCAATTCTTCATAAAGATCTTTTTCAGGATTTAGGCAAAAACCCACAATTTGAGTAGATTGCGATGCATTCAACAATATGTGCTGGTCGTGAATTTATCAACAACATCTTGACCACACCTCAATGCTTTGTTTCCATCTTAGCCCTTATGTTTCTGAAAGTTTATTTATAACACATACTATGAGATGATAACTTTGCAATATATTACTTGTTGTCGTAACTGGCCTGATAGCAACAATGTTTGCGGAATAGAACAAGCGCTTTCCTGTAAATGTAGGTTTAATTTATGAATCTTTCAATTCAAGCAATAGTATCCTAGACACATAAATATCTGCTGTACACATATTTTTTTCTACTCTATCGTAAGCTGAGGCCTGAATAATTCAAGTGGCAAACATACATTAGTTTGATGTGAATAACCAATTGCTATATATACAATGCAGTCCATTGAAAATATATGAAATAAAGATAACATATAACGTACGTAAAACAGTACCGTCGGTCAATTTTATCATTAATTCTCGGGGAATTGTTTATCATCTCTGGCTTTGAGCCGACGTACATAAGATGCTCACCATTTATTAGAACGATGATAATTACTAACATCTAATAGCATCTGTACATGGTGTATCACTTCTGAAGACAGACGTGCAATTGTCATTATCCGTCAATGATGAATGAGGTACTGTTAATGAAAAAGTCGTCACTAGTGATATAAATGCGCTACCTTTTACAATCGGGGTTTGAACATACATCATCACTTATTTTGAATTTATATTTCAAGTCTAGAAATGCCATTTACATATGATATGAGATAAAATGTATTTGAACGTTTTGTGTACTTTTAAGGTATAATTCACGTCATTGTACTGTCCTAGTAAGCCAAACGATGGCGAATATAGAGACATAAAAGCATTATTTGCTTTAGAATGGAATAAAAAAGAACAATTTTGAAAAAGTACAAAATTTACACGCATTTAAGCATTGATTTAGGATATGACCTCTGCATATTTATATATTTAAAATGGTAGAAAAGAGGACGGTCATCAAGGTAACTTCAGACTAAGTATATTTATATGTACGTCATATTAAATATTTAAGTTGATAACTTTCTGATTAATAATTTGTAGAAGGTAATTCATATATTGTTGTATACTGTACTGTACCACTGACACTAAAATATTATGTATTTCAGTGTAATGTAACATCTATAATAATTACTGTCTCCTTGTTGAATCAATCATTCCCCAATCAATTCCATCAATCATAATCACTTTTTTGCTAATTAAATGAACATTCAATTAGCATGCAAACTAAGTATTAAAACAGCTTATGAAATCCCCATTACATGGCATATATAACAAAAGATGACAATACTTTTACTGAAATTATGTAAAATGTTTACAAATTACTTGCAGTGTCTAAATCAGTATTAATGCATAATGCAAATCTTACAATTTATATGCAGTTTTATTACAGTTTAACCCAAATTGAAATATATCATTGGCTTTACTGAAAAAAGCCATAAAGTCACTATTTACAAAGTGTTTTAAATTTCGTTTTATTTGTTAAAATAATTGATAAATGTCTTTAATAACTGATCTTGGCGAGCGAGATATTTCATAATTGGTTTTCACAATATATTTCAGCAAACAAGAAATTATTACTTGATTTACAAAATCCCTTCAGATGAAAATGCAATTCGGTGCAATTTATTTCAGCAAATAAAATTAGTTCACTCATTGATATAAACAAATTTTAAATCACCGTTTAAAGCTTAAACCAGCTGTGTTAAAATTTGTAAGTTTTTTTTGCACTCCCTAGGTTTGTTTTCACATTTTGGCATTAACTGCAGGACTTCATCAATAGAGAACTTATTTTTAAAAGAAGAAATCGTGTTACACGTAAAAATGGAGAAATATTACTATTGAAACAAGAATAATTTAAAAGTAAGCTGTGGTAAACAACTTAGTTTAGATATTTTGCATCATTTCTTTTATAATTTGCGATATTTTTAATAGGTTGTTATTTATTTATGCAGGACCAATTAAGCAGTTATCGAAGTTATTGCTGAGTATGAATCACAAACACATACTAGTATGTTAAAACTTTTAGTTATGTATCATAACTTACAAATTGAATACATGGTGACTTTTTATCAAAATATATGTTCGATTGGATATGTGTTTCTTCACCTTTCAATAAAATGAAATATGTTCTGTTCCTTTGCGTATGATTACACTTAGTTGAACAAATACAAACGCAAAAATAACTGGATGACAATTAAAATTTCACTTGAAAAAACTGACAGAACCACATTAAGATTGACATAATAAAAATGTGTCTTTTTAAAAAATTCTTGAAAGATTTATTTGTACTTGGCTAACCACTGTTATAAATCTAAAATAGAGAAAAACGAATTCCTAAAAGCTTTGTGTTACAACCTAAGAGTCATGTACACGTCCCCTTTGCATGCCGATTAAAAAAAGAAAATAAACAACAAACAAAGCAAGCGCATTATTGAAATTTTAGAATGATCTATCTTCTGGTAAAGTTTACAGTTTCTTTAATTAAAGTGAAATTCAAATTATGTAACTGTTCTTACATCAATTATTCATGATAAAGAGACAAGGAAATAAACGCATTTGCAGTCGAATTGCAAGAAAAGAAATTGATTATGTTTAAACTTAACTCATTACGACCATTTTAGGCAATACGTGAAGAGACAATGATGAAGAAAACAACTTCTGTTATTACAAATGTACACGTCCGGCTTTAATTCAAAGTTTTACAAGATCAGAAGTGTCACAGAAATTGTTCATATTCATTACATATAATATTCAAACTTTGTTATAATCATACGTTCTTAAGGTTTCACAAACTTAAAAAATCTTTGTAGAGTACATACATACAGAAGGATATTAAATCTACATTTAATGAAAATTTTCTCTTATAGTTTGTAATTACAGAATCTGTTTCATATTTTAAACATCTTTATCATGAATAATTTACACAGAAAAGACAGGAAAACTAAAGCATTAGAATTAAAACAGTATTAAAATAATTTTTATGTTTCAGCATTACTAATTCAAGATATTTAAAGCAGTAATTGGAAAACAGAAAATAAACATAGACAATTTCAGAGTTTACATGTTTGTACTTGATAAGTATTACATAATCACCATGAGCATCTACATTTTTAAGCAATTGATCAATTGATAGCCTTTTCTAGCTATAATAATGCACATGTAACGAAACGTACTTAGAAATAGTATTTTGAATAAGTTTGTCTTCTGATTAAAACTCCAAATTTATATCTAATCATAAATTAAAAACAAAACATCAAATAATTATAATTAAAATCTTACAGCTAAGCTTAGAATTACAAAGTGGATTGTCAAAATAAATTGTACAAAATGTTTACCCTTATTTTAACGTATATTAAATTAAAAATATACTTTAAGTTATTCTTTCTTCAAGTTCTCAACATGAACTTAAATAGATATAAATTTCAACAGATTCATTATTATAATGGTACTTGACAAGAAAGTAAAATACAAAAAACAGTAGATACCATATAAACAGTAGATACCATATAAACACTTACAAAATACAAACAGACTGCCGCACTCTTCATAATTAATTGAATTAATTATATATATATATATTCGGTTTATATAATTTCTTTGAGTCACGTGAGTTATTGGCTATTTTTGCATAAAGTAATATAAAATTAGATACAATAATTACAAAATGTTAAGTGTTTTTTTCTTCCTATACACTAAGCATTTGCGATAAGATAGCCATACTGTTACTTTAGGACTAACAAGGTAAAGGTAAAATAACATTTAATAAATCTAAAATTCGAAATTGTAAGTTTGAATTAATTAATCTTATGAATGTATTCTTGAATCATAGCTTTTATCCGATGAAAGGCATCAATGAATATATCACAAGTATAAAACAAGTGGAACTCAATTTTATTTTCAGATGAAGGTAGGCTGAAACAGTGTATGGGATAAATATCTAAAATGTATACAATATTCTTTATGACGAGTTCATTTTTGTAAGTACATTGATAAAGAATATTTTTGTAGTCTGTTATTCTTACAAGAATTGAAAATTATTCCTCTTTGAAATTTTAAACCATTTCAGTTTCTTAAAGCCGTTTCATATTGATGGGATTTGATGCTAAACGTCAAGTCTTTGCTTTGTTTATTTATGTCGTTCCTTTGTTTAACTAATTTAGATCAATTGTTAATTTCAGAGAAATATATAAGTATTTATTAAATTAAACATAACGACCCGACTTACTTGTAAAAATTCAAATAGTAAAAAATGTAGACATCTTATTTTGTATATTATGTCAGCAATGGTTAAAACTAAAGAGGAAATTGATGTAAAAATAGACACCGACCAAAGTATCACGCTGACATGCATGTTATTAAAAATTGTGTTTGATAGATAAGAAAATTTACTTCAAAATAGGAAACAAAACCGTATTTTGATATAGCCTTCCACCAACTCATGCATTTTAGCAAACCATTGTAAAGTAAATGTCTGAAGTGCTGCACGACATAGTTGTAAAAGACTATGACAAAATTTTCAATAACTGGTCAAAAGTCTACTGTTAATGAAAATGGATTCAGACATTATCTTAATAATCGATCGAATAGTTCTACATATAAATTGCCTCATTCGGTTACATTTCTATAGATTGTCATTAAAACAGCCAATAACTTACATAAACGATTATTGTTTAAAGTGACAAAGAATTGAAACTAACCATTTCAATTAGCTTCTTAATATGTATCAAAATATAAATACATGATAAAAGACAGTTTTGCAAGTAACAGGTATGAACTTTTAAGGTTTATTCTAAGATATGTGATTTTACTTACTTTCTTATAGTGATGTATATTATGACTAAAACATGTTCTTTCCAATATTGAAAAACAAATTGTTCATCTTTTGTTAAAATTCAATCATTCATATAGTTCACATGAATTGTCTTATGAAAATATGTAGAACAGAGTACAAGTATTTTATGTTTAATCTTAAAATGGACAAAAATAGTTTTTCAAAAAAAGTTTGTCAAGAATTACCGTCACAAATAAAATGAGGATATTAAAAACTTACAATTTAATTAAACATATTTTTCAGAATAGTAAAGTTAAGTTTAGATATACATAAAATATAGTGTATGGGTACGATTAATAGAATTAAGGGTGGCATCATGTTAACTTTGTTCAGTTCGGAATATTTCTTTTTACAAAAAGCATTAATTTATTGAAATAAAAAAAAACTTCATTGGTACAACCTTTAAGAAAGATTAGAAGATACTTTAAATACACTAGAGTTGTGTTGAGTCATTTATAAATGGAAAACTGTGGAACTATTGGGGGATGTTCTAAATAGATAAGGCAAAAAAACATATATATGTTTTGGCACAAACTACCGTAATATATAAGAGGGGAAAATGTAAGACAGGATGATTTGGATATTTAATTCTGAAACATTATCAATATATACTTAAAATTATCAATTTAAATGTTCAACTTATTGTTGAAATTATTTAAAAAATCATTCTAAAATGTGTTTTTTGTTTTTGCTAAAGACATTTTATCAAGAATTTTGTTTTAAAACACAACATTATTTTTGTCTGTTTTACAATTGAATTATATATAATATTTAGCATGATAAGAAAATAAATGATTTAATCTTATTTCGTGAATGAAATAAATGCCAACAATTTGTCTTAGGTTGCATAATTACCAATTTCAACTGACCATTTCAACAATTCATTTTAAAAGATTTGTGGTCCAAAATATATGTCCTATACTATCCATTTTCATATTACAATATCACAAAATCAAGTTAGGCTCAATTAATTACATTTAGAAAGAAATTTGTTAGTAAGTTAGTAGTTCTATGTAAGAAGTCAATATCATTTTTTTACAAAAGATTATACTTACAAATATCAAACAAATTTGTATATATTTTTTGCGAGTTTAACCTTTTATCTGGAAATACTGCATCCCATTCTAACTGGGATTCTGATTTCTCATCCTACTTTAATAAAGATTAGTTTGAAGCAAGGAAGCGACAGAACCTGGAATTAATTTATAAAATGTTTAAAATCTCAACAAACACAGATAGGACGTTACGCATGCCATTGTAAGACTGTCTCCACGTATAACTAATCACTCACAAACGAGCACTCATTTGCTAATTAAAATCTTTTTGTTTCGAAAATTCCCTGCAGCATGCAATCAAACCATATGGCATCTGATGAAACAACATTGACACGCTAATTAAAGAGCTTATGTATGCTTAAACATTAAACAAAACAAAACAAAACAAAACAAAAAAGAAAAACATTTAACTGTGTATTCTTGTGATAAATTGATGGTCAAATTTATGAAAATTGTTATTAAAGCTATGTAGTTAATATTATATTAACCTTGTAACTTACTTGAATGGATCTTAAGATTAACTAGGTATTAAAGTCATTACGAAACATAGTATGAATCAAAGCGTGGCTCAAATTAGTTTTGGCTGACTTAAGAAACGGAACATATTGGTAAACAATAATCAATCAATTTGTTTGACGAAAAGGCTATTTATGAACAGTTGAAGTATGTTGTCTTTATCACACAGATAGAAACTTACGTTCAGTCATGCCATTCTGGTAATGGCCAGCAATAATAATGGATATTCTTGAGTAAATGTACAGTAAATTATCTAAATGAACACGCAATTAACCTATTAGAAAGAAGCCAGACACAATACAAAGTTAACCCATTTTGATAGCAGTGTTTAGCAAAGAAAACGGAATAAAGACATTCGCCTAAATAATAGTAAATTTAGTTGAAACAAAAACCTGAAATGATTTTGAATCCACATATAAATTATAATATAACTATTAATTTATATGAAATTATAATGTAATGCTTGAGGTCGTTTTAACGTTCTGCGAATGAAAAATACAAACATTGTGTTTTAAAGATATTAAAACTATACCGTGTAATCCAAATGTCTACTTTCAGGTTCTTTTTTTATCTTGCTTTGAAGAAATTTATCTGATTTTTCGCAAATAGATTTTAAATACTTTTACAGTGATTTATGTAGCATTTAATTTGGTATGATAAATGATTTGCGTCTTTTTTTAATTACTCGCAGTGAGTAACGTCAATAATAGGTTTTCACATTACATGTCAGCAGAAAGTTATTATCCGATTTATAAAAGCAGTTGAGATGAAATTGAAAATGGTTAATGAGTTACACCAGGAACATTCATGGTAGAAATGATTGGTCGTTAGTTTTTCTTTCCATTTGACAACCTTATACCAGATTAGAAGTTAAGTTCTATGACTCGTAAAACAGTTTGTCAATATTAATTAAAGCACGTTGTTTTTCCGAGAAAAGGAATTTATACAGCTTTCAAAGCTTCTATAACTTTATTCATGGCAAACAGAATAGGTTAAAACTTAGTATCTATACTGGATCTTTTTAAAGACAACAATCATATTTAAAACACTCATAAGACATTGTTAGAAAAGTCATAAAGCACATACTATCATAATGAAGGTTGAGAAAGAGTTCAATCGGTTGACTCTAGCTTCCATTTACCATTTCCATTCAGGAAAATGTTAAATTAAGCAGAGCCAATTAAGCAACAATTTCGGTGATGCCGTTTTAGGCTTTCTTTATGAAATCTGTTTTCCTACCAGCTAGAAAATGCAAACCCCTTTAACTGACTTTAATACGACCAACTAAATAGATATCTATGTCCAGTCTTATAACTCATGTTAAATGTTTTTAATACTTTATTGTATTCCTACTATTCGATTAAAACTTTACATATATTTAGTAAATCTTAAAATGAATGGAATTAACTTTTGCATGTTGCATAATTATTAAATGAGACCAACGTAATGTTCGAACCATTATATTCTACCACGGGCTACTTCAAGTTTCCCTTTACTTTTAAAACTGACAGGCCATTAGAAACAATATCCTGGAAAATTTGGCTTAACATCTTTAGTTATAGTTGACAATAATGAAAATGTTTGGTTAAGTAGTATTTGTCAGCAAATTTATGATAATTATTTGGTAAAACAGTGATAGAAGGGGAGAGTATAATATATATTTTTAGGTATGATATAAGTGTGAGATATGGCACATATTGTTAAACTTAGACAGGAAGAGATATGTCATATAGCAGGTTATTTGCGTCCTTAGCTAGATATTAAACAGTACAAACGTGTAGATTCCAAAATAAAACTCTATCATCATTGCTAACTATATTCAGATTATGGATCATTTTGAAATAAAATTTAAGGATTTATGAAAATGTCAATGTCAAATCATATCATATTAAAGTATATTCTCACAAATATATCTTTATATGTGATAATTTGATTAGATATTTACTAGTTGATAAATATTAAGGGAAATAAAATTTACTTTTGATGCCTATGATAGTGTATTTCACAAAATTGTATTTTGAACATTGGCCAGTGCAGAACATCGATATATTTTTATAACAAATAATATGTTCTGTTATTCTGTTCTATTTTTATTTCTTTATTCTATTTCATTGTTGCTGTTGTGATTGTTGTTGTTTTCACTGGCTGGCAACATTTCAAAGCATAAAAAATGAAATTTTAACTCCATATGTAGGCTATTAGTATTATAATAGCAATGTTTCTATAAAAAATAAAAGCAACCACAGCATCGCTACCATAAAAATGAACTGAATGTTACTGTCATACTGTTATTGCACAATCTTGAAACTAAGATATTACAGTATTATTTTTTAATGTATTATTTAATTGATACATAAATCATGGTTTGAATAGAATACTATCAATTTATGATTTAATCTGTTGAAAGCATTTATACAACATGATGATTAATGTATATGGACAGTAATCCATTATAAGCATGTTTTACAGTCAAAGCTATTTAACACTGTTCGTGTACAATTTCAAATTATTTTACATTAAAGATAGGTTAAAAACGATTGTTCTCAACGCTATTTGATTTATCAACTAACGCTATAAAGCGATTATTGCCTTTGCTAAGCCACTCGTGAAAATGTTGCATCTAGTGATCACACAAAACAATTTTCACTAATTATCATTTTTCTTATCGTTAGTTACAGCACAATTTGTATCAAATTAAAAATCATTAGCACAATTTGTATTTCATTAGTGTATCAGCGGAACAAGTAAAAATCGACAAGAATTGGACTTTTATATCAGAATTATGTTGTCTTCGTTATGAAAAAAATTCATTCACTTTCAAATTGGTAAAAGTGATGATGTATGTATTAATAAAAAAAATGTATATTCTCTTCTAAAGCTTTGACATCAATGGCAATACCTTAAAATCGATTTGATACTCAAGTTTATTATCTGAATGTTTTTTCAATATTTTCAATGAAGTTTTCGTCTAAGTTATTTTTCAATTAGTTTCAGGGTTATCAGGTCTGCAGACTAGGGGCCAATCATTTCAAAAATAATTATCTTTCCTGTCGTCACTCATCACCAACTGCCTTTTATAAATCGGTTAATAACTTTTTGTGGAAGTATAATAGAAAAGCGTTGATGAACAATACTGTCTTTAGTTTTCAATCGAAATGCAGTTAAAAGTATGCTTCAACAATAGGGTATGGTCCCCAAGTAAAGAATGCCTTTGCCCTAAACGCCAAAGCAATATAGCGAATTAACTAAATGGAATTTTGAAACGGAATCGGAGGTTATGAAGTCTGCATATCACAGATAACATGTCAAAAACAAAATAAATATCACATGCATACGAATTATAACCTCTCTTTTTTGGAAAACTAAAATTATTTGACATAACGTCATTTTGGATAAACAATAGTTTTTAGAAATAATATGAAATTCATTATGTAAAAACATATGTTTGTCAAAATGTTTTAAAAATCATTGTGATAATTAATACCTTAGATGTTTTATTTAATCTTAGCATGTATCCAATGTATATCACAACATCTTCCCGTTTCAAGCATCGGCAAACCAATTTGATCATTAACCAGATCACTTCTGGGATGTTCCCTAGGTTTGTTCCTCATAGGACAAACCATATGCGAATATAATTATTGTCAAGAAAAGAAAAAAATAGGTGAGTTGTTTGTCATAAATATCGGGTCAATTATGGTATAATATTATCGTTTCAAAATTAAGACAATAACAATAAGAATGTCATCGTATTATTGAAGTAAAACATGTGTAATTCATATCAAAACCAAACGCGGTATAATATGTAGGAGAAACAATGCTTATGTGGTTTCTGATCTAAGATTTATTTCGCCTTCTGTTGGTGCCATATATAGTTTGTGCAAACCATTTTGATCTTGTTGTCATGTTGATCGTGTCTTGAAAATTTCGTATGTATTCATTCCATAGTTGATGTATTAAAACTAATAACACATTATCGTTGGGGTGTTAAACGTCATTAGCAATTTGGTAATATATATTTTTGTTGCTATTGTTGTTGGATAATAACTTCATGACTTAACATTTTTGAAGATGATGATTTTTAAACATCTGCGTTTAAAAAAGATTTCAGACATTATATTTTCAGAAAAATGAAGTTTATTTAAGAGCGTCATTTTCAAATAACTTCGAAACAGAAAATTTTCGAGGAATAGAAAGCATTCTGGTAATAGTACATATGGTATGGTGACCGTTCGAAATATTCAAACATTTTTAATCATAGCTGGGAAATATATTTGAAAATCATTCAGACGGCATTCTAATGTTCTTGTTGTACACTTAGTTCTTTTTTGTTTTAGTTTTGGTATTTCAAAAATTCTTAGTGAAATTATTTTTATTTGTTTAAGAATATGTTGTCTTGCGAATACTTGACAGTTATCTTTCATGCTCAAGCTTCGCGACTCTGATTTATGCTCAATTGTCTTGGCTATTTTATTTCTTAAGTCACCACGCATTCATTTTGTGCCGAACACCAACAATTTATCTTCGATTGGTAATATTTCTCTCGCAAAAGTGAAGAAACGATGTGTACGTCAGTGTATGGCGTGGGCGATAACATGCAACAACGGACAACCGTGATAAGTTCCTATCAAATAAATATAGCATAATTATAATTGACATTTGAGGCGACTTTATTAGATAACCTTTTCAGTGATTCAAGTAATTAAAGTATTCCATACTACATTATTATGAATCACATTACGAAATGAAAATTAAATTTGTTTTTGTTAACTTAAAAACTATTGTTATTGTATACTTTGCGTGTTTTTCTACGGTTCATTTGCTAAATCTGTAATATTTGCTTGTTTCTTAGTGGAAAGCGTGTTTTGCTAAGACTACAGCACTTCACAACTTATTCAAGCGACCAATACAATGATTATAAAATTGTTCACAGAAGTTCATATAAGGAGTCTCATATCAATAAAATGTGCTAACGCCATAAGTTATTTATCAATGCAGTCTAAAAATTGGTCATGATATTTAAAAATTTACGATTTCAATAAAAGTATGAAAAAAGCAATGATGTTTTTCATTTCACGAAATATACAAATGTTTTGAAAATAACCTCTCTATCAATGTATTTTTCTAATTTATTAATTTGATTTCCAGTTTTATTATAATTATATAGTATTATTAAATTAACATTCCACTAAGAGAAAAATGTCGTCTGTTATATCTTGTAAATAAAAGATAAATACATGTATGTATATTCATAATTAGCGTAATATGTTGATAATTTTGCAACAAAGTCAAAAGAAGTACTCCCTCGAAGAATGCATCGGTACAGTGCCTTTGGTTTGCAGTCTTATCTTTGCTAATGTAACAAATGATGACCGCTCAAGCAGCTTAAATACTAACTAGATAATAATATTCTTTTGAGAACTTCGAGTCCTGAATAATGTTATATAAGTTCTTCTTACAAGCTCTATGATCGTTAAAAGGATGTTTGCGTGTACAGATCACTTAATATACGGAATGAAGCATAAGCATTTGATTATTGGTTACGGCAAACATTTACAGTATCTTATCATGTCATTATTATAGTAAGTAATTGAAAAACCTTGGTTGTAGTAATTTTGATTGTACATGATCAAGATATTGGTTGTGAACAACTGACCTAAACTCATTTGTTTTCAAAATATAACGCGTTATAAAATGTTACTGATTTAAATAAACACTATACCGTAGTAACTACGTTAGATATGAATCCAAAGTCAATGGGTCAAAAACGGATTTAAACAAGAATATTGAATAACATATTCCAGCAAAGCGACGAATTATGGGTCTGAATGACAGTACTTAATGCATATTCCACCATTTTTTTTTAAAATCTATTAACCTCACAAATTTCTTTTTGATTAAAGTGGATCACTACATAAAATTACTTTCATACATATTGTGACAATCAATTTCTTTAACATCCATTGGTTTGATAAGTACTTGCAGCGTAAATCACAAGAGGCTGCCAACAAACAATAGTGATTCTGCAAAAAAATCATTTAAAAGGTATAATTATTGCCTTGGCTCAAAGTCGTCTACGGTAATATTTAGCATATTAATGACCATTGTCTTGAAGACGGAGGAGAAGCGAATACAGCGACCTATTGATTACAAATCCGATGCTTTACCAATTGTACTAAGCTCTACGCTAGATTACATTGACATAAATACATTTGATTTTGAACAGAATCTTCTAATATGAACTTTTATGAACAATTATATGATTATCATTGTTTCGCTAGTTTTGAATGTCTTAATCTAAAATATCGTAACAAAGAATGCGTTGGGTGGGAAGAAACGGGCCACACATAATGTTTTTATATGAAAAACAGTCACTAGTGTAACGTAGCTGTCCTTTAATGAATGTTAAAGGTATATTGTGCCCCAGACATGCTTCTTTTATTTCCCACCAACTTTTCATTTTTAGTGTACATTTACAGGTTATTAGTATATAAGTTCTTATTTTGATTTAGTACATTGTTTAATAGTCAAATTACCTCTTTGTTTACTTTTTGCTACTCTTAGGACAAATTATTTCATATTTAGCGCTACTTTCTTCAGATAACAAGCATATAACATGCTCTAAAGCCGTAATCCAAATATGACGTGCCTTTGAATCAATTACAACGGTATGCTGTTTATAAAGTTCATAGTCTGTATGACTTAAATACAAGAGAAACATGCAATCAATATCACAAGGGTATGCAAAAATCACATTATTTTAAAGATATATTAATATCAGAAAAAGTCGTAGGTTACCAATGTCCTGTCAATAGCCCTATCTGAACCCTATCAAATACGTATCGTATTGTAAATGATATAATGACACGCTTATTATTATTTTCTTTATTCAGAGACGACTATTATGATACCACATTTAATTCAATGTTTCTGACCAGAACTCGCTTTTCCTTACTTTGGCGATCAATTAAGATAAGGTTTTCCCGATGTGAGATACTGTTACAGTCTGAAATATACTGTGCATGGTTGGTTGCGAATGATTTTGAAAGAATATAAATTTATTTTATTTATTATCAAAACTATCAAAATGATACTAAGAGCATTTAGACAAGTACGTGTCACTACAAGCAAAAATCATAGAAACATTTATTTTCATTTCTTCAGAACTTAAAATGTCTGGATTAAAGTCATTTTAAAAGTCTCACCTTATATAGTGTATTGTCAGGAAAAATAACATACAGTGTTATTTTTTGTTTGATATTAATTTGGTTTTGTTTTTGTTCGAAATATCATGAATTTTAATTTGAATTTTAGAAAAGAATTGTTCCCTTACATGAAAATGGAATAGAAATGTCTTATTTAGAAAATAAAAATTTGAATTCTGATTATCAGTTAAGAGTGTCCTATACAGTTTATGCTTATTTAAAGTTTATTTCTAGGACTTAATGTGGTTAAAGATTGCTATGCGTTGTTCTATTATACATTCACGCAAAGTTATTAACCGATTTATAAAAGCAGTTGGTGATGAGTGACAGCAGGAAAGATATTTATAATGGAATTGATTTACCACGAGTCTTCAGACCTGAAAACCTTGTAGCAGATATGAAATAACTTGGACGAACATGTCATTTTTGTGTGCTAACAAAAATATTCCATATCTATGTAAATATTGATATAAAAATCAGATAAAAAACTTAATTACAAATCACTATTAATTTTGAAATTCTTTACAAACAAACTTCAGAAAACATACCAACGTTCTGAAGGATTTCTGTTTTTAAATGTTGTTTATAAAAAGAACACAATGGAAAATGTTAAATATTTTGAACGAATGCACTATAAATTCTTAAGCAAGATGCTCAGCGTTGATTAAGAGAATCTGTATAATAAAGAACCTAGACAATATTCTGTGTGTTCCATGTATGAACTATTTGACAGTATCGAATGCGAACACAAAATAAACATTTTATTATAACACACTGGTTAAAACATGGAGTAAGAAATAACTCATTAAAAGAGAATTATTTTCTGCAAGATGTTGGCAATAATAATAATACCACATATAATGGAACTATTCTTTTTTAAATTTTAATGGTTTAAAACAAATAAAATTTAAATATATAAGTTCAAGTTATAACATGAATGCACACAAATAACATAGTATTCAGATAAAAAATTAATGCAGATTACAACGTTACATTATTTACCATTATCACATTGAATTTGAAAATACTTTAATTGTGTAAACATTATAAAATTATTCATATGGCACGAGTACTGCATGGATCCAGGAAACCGACTCGAAAGAGATGAATATAAGTTGCAAGAACTTGTTTCCTAATCGAGGTAAAAATAAATATGTTCCAACCCATCCATTATTAAATTTAGAATACAATTATCACACTTGAAACTACCATCACACAATGGAGGAACTGATCTTGTACGCACAAGCGTTTTTAGAGACAAAATATAACTACGATAAAAATAATTCAATAAATGCTATTGAAGTGAATTTATTTTTTTACTCGTTTGTCCAAATTTTCATAACCATTATAAGCAATTTTGTAAACCATATATTTTTGATGCGCTACTCTTCAGAAAATGAAAACCTAAATTTAATAAAAACAAGAGCGATCAGTGATCACATGGGTCGCCTCATGATGGCCAATTTCATGTTGGGACAAGTTTTGTGACAGGCGGACAGACAGATCGACAGTGCACAACTAGACTTGGTACTGATCATTCCTGTATAGTTTGGATAAAATTGCATCAGTAGTTTATGAGGAGTAGTCCGGACAAGCTTTTGTGTATCTGGCAACACACAGAAAAAAACACCTTTTTATCAAAGAGCTATAACTCGGCCAAAAATCATTCAACCGGAAAACCCGAGCAATATGCGCAAGGACTTGAGCTACAGATCAATCCTGTAAAGTTTCATTGAAATTGCATTAGTGGTATAAGAGAAGTAGTCAGGACAAAATTTAAAAATAAAAATTATTAAAGGGCCATAACTCTAAAAAAAATCATTGAACCGGAAAATGCTGACAATATGCACAACTAGACTTAGTACTTATCATTCCTGTAAAGTTTGGATGAAATTGCACCAGTAGTTTATGAGGAGTAGTCCGGACACGTTTTGTGACGGACGGACAGACGGACGGACGGACAGACAGACGGACAGACAGACGACGGAGAAGTGATCCCTATATGTCGCCACTACTCCGTATAAGCGACACAAAAACGTAATAATTTGTAAAATACTTTTATTCTTCTTTATTAAAAAGAAAGAATCTTTGATTTACTTGTTTAATGTTAAATCTAAAGAAAAATCACACCAAATGTTAACAACTTCTCAGTGCACATTTGATATAAAAGTGTTATGAACAATTGATTGTAAAAAGTGTCTTACATGTGTATTTAATACTTCTTTGTATTATTTAATATTTTAAGTCATATATTTTAATGTTACTATTATAGTTAAACTTTTAAATATTACACGATATGACATTGAACATTTCATGAACATTTTATTTTTATATGATTAGTGTTCTATGGTAAAAGTTAGCAATCATTGTATACATGTATATGCCAAATGTCTTGCAACGCACATACACATACACATGCTCAACTAAATAATTATGATAAATTTACAAACAAATACTTCTTAACATATCTTATAAAAAGTAGTTGTAAATCTATTTTTAACGAAATTTTGTTGCTAAAATTCTGGAAACAAAGTGATCCCTCCGAAGCATTAATCACAACAAAATAACATAAGAATTGCAGACTCGGTTTGATTGAGTCTGTACATGAGGGATAATGAATAATTGCAACACAATTCTAAGACTTACTTACTTGCCATTGTAAAGGAATTTCAATAATTTCAAGATGATAATAAATCACCGTCATGAAATATATTTGGAGAATTTCATTAATTTCCTTTGATATTTGCGCTAAAGACACTAATTTCATCTACGTCAACGTTTGTGTAGACTAAATGATGTTTTAAGTGTCCGTTTTCGACATATCGCTATCTGAGTGTAAATAGTGTCTGGACAAAAGAACATTATGACATACATTTCTCATTGATCGCGATCTGGTCCGTGTTAACTATAAAACGTAGTTTACAATGATGTATGTTTTCAAACTATAAGGAAAGTAGAAAGTTAACATTCATTTTTCAACATACAGATATCAACATTAGTGTATCCTATCTTGGTTAGGTAAGCTATGTCGATGATTGCCCCAATGGCTGTCGTAACATAAGCTCTAAGGAGGCTTTGTTAATGGTTATGTCCGCCTATGAAGCATGACATTGTACACTCTTTTCTCATGTTACAAACAGGGTTCAGGCAATGAAATGCGTTTATGACAATACATTGTTGCAAACTATCGAGTTCCTGCCAGCAAAGGATGTTTATTACATCAATGGAATTTATTCTATAAAACCATGTATGATGAATAAGAAATAACAATACTGCTATTCTATTGCCAGGATTAAAAATAAATGGCAACAAAATGAATGACATTGTCCCTACACTGTCAATGAATGACATTGTGCATAGAATGTCATTAAGCTGGCTGTAGTAAAAATGGCATAAATGCAAGACAAAGGATGGGATAATTAATTAAAACATTTTAAAAGTAACTATTAAGCTTTGATAATAGAACAAGAAACTACAATATTGAAACAGGGTAAAACATACAAATGTACTCAGAATAATACAAATACGGTTATAGTAAGACTTAGTGAAGAAATACATATATCCGACTCGATTCGTATTCCATACGCAGTACTGTCGTTAATGCATGAATATTGGTATCATATAAACAGTTACAAATTTCAAAATAACTAATATACAAACATGTAAGTAGTCTGTTCTTAAAATAAATGCTATCATCTAATTTATTGACGATTTCTTACCTGAAGTATGTTAAGCAATTAAAAATATAACAACGCATGTGCTGACCTAACATGTACCAATTTCGCTGATTGTGAATAAAATCTAGCGATACACATCCAACTAAACACACTCATGTCATACTCCAAATGTGTTTTATGTTAATCGGAAATACATTTTACTTATTTGTAAAGATGTAAAGACAAAAAAGATGAACCGCAATTCGTAGATTTACAAACATTGTACTGCCATTGTACATGTGATAGTTTGGAAATACTTCTTCTTTGAGAACAATAAAAAATAGAATATAAACAAAAGACCATAAGCATTCCTTCAAATGATCAAATGAAGGGGACACATGCACTAAAATACTAATTATTAAGTGTAAAGAATTATACAAACGTTTGTAGGCTGACAGATGCATATATCAAGGTGCTACATGTTATGCAGTAATTAAATTCAAGGTCACATTTTAGAGAAGAAATGTGCAATATATGTCAAGATAAATATAATCGTCAGAATGAATTGCTTTAATTTTGTGATACAGAACCGGTAAAGCTTTAGAATGAAATAAGATTTGCATTTTTTAAGATAAATATTTTAATCAAAATGACTTTACGTTTGATAAATTGTTCTGCCTTCTTGGTTAAGAATTATCTCGAAACAGAGCAGAAAATCATTTTAGTATATAAGTTTAGAAATAAATCATTTGTTGTGACAAATTGTTTATATTGCCTGCAAATTCGATAGAGAACTCTAGTATATGTAAGACTTAAAACTTCATGGGTTTTGTCAGAAAGCAATCTTTGTAAATTCAGACAACAATACTAATACATGTACTTGCCTTTTAAATTTGTTGTTATATTTTTAATTTTATGTATTTCAATCATTTCAGAGGATGAACATATCCTATCTATCAGCTGAAATAGTAACACTCATAACTAAATGTACCGGAGCAATTTTTACGTTTTTATACAATGAATACAAAAAATTGATTTCTTAAACTGTTTTTAATTGATGTTTGTTATTATTCGAAGTTTTGTAAAATCATATAATTCTATATCTCTTAGGTTTATTATGAGAAAAGAAATATTTAATATTTCCTAATTTGAAAGAGACGGAGTTACGATTAATTACATTGCTTATTTGTTATATATTGTTAACGTTATGACAACAAGAATGATATTAAATGATCATTTCATTTAATACTAATACTTTTGCATGCTCATTTAGAGAATATTCACTAAATCGCTAAAAGTTTACTGTTCCTTAACGTTCCAACTGACTGCTTTGTTGAGATAAATCACCCCAAAACTTATTCAAGCGACAAGTACAGTGATTATTAAATTGTTCACAGAAGTTCATATAAAAAGAGTCTCTTATTCATTGAATATTTTTACGCAATAGGTTATTTATCAATGCAGTCTACTATGTCATTTTAAAATGTTTACGATTTCTGAAAGGTTTGATAAGTACAATCATGTTTGCCACACAACGAAAAATACCTATTATTACATTCATAACCTCCCTAACTAAGTACCTGTTCTAATTAATTAGTTTGATTTCCAGTATTATTAAAGGGCATTGTTAAATAGATGTTCTAGTCGGAGGAAAATAGATCATGACATTCCTGTTAGTGAAAAGTCCGTAAATAAATGTGTATATTCATGATCAGCGTAGGATCTTGATGATGACTGTGAAACAAAATCAAAATTTGGACTTTGTAAAAGAAAGAAGGGATACAGTGTCTTTGGTTTGCAGAAAAATGACACTCAAGCAGCTTAAATTTTCTATGACCGTTAAAATGATGTTTCCGAGTACAGAGATCACTTAATATACGAAAAGACGCATAGCATTTGATAATTGGTAACGGCAAAAAATTACAGTACTTTATCATGTCATTGTTACAATTAGTAAATGAAGAGACCTGGTTGTAGTAATATTGATTGTACATGATCAAGCTACTGGTGGAGAACAACTGAACTAAACATATTTGTTTACAAAAAATAACGTGTTTTAGAATGTTATTGTTTTATAAACACTATTACAAAGTAACTATATTTTAGTAATGAATCGAAAGTCAATGGATCAATGGGTCAAGAACGGACTTGAACAAGACTATTGAATAACAAATTCCAGCAAAGCAACGAATTGCAATGCAATGCCGTAATATCAACATATGTTGATGTGTTTTAACAATACATGACATTGTGTTGTTACTTGCATGGTGTACGTAAGTGCAGATGTGAAGATTTCATTTACTGCACAAATCGAAAGTATGAAAGTACTTTATGCATGCTCTACTTTTTTGAAATTATAAACGTTACTTTTTTTTTGATAAAACAAGTTCATCACTACATAAAATTACTTTAATACATATTGTGAATATCATTTTCAATGACATCCATCGGTTTGATAAGTACTTGCAGCGTAAATCACAAGAGGTTGCCAACAACAATAGTGGTTCTGCAAAAAATCATTTAAAATGTATAATTAATGCATTGGCTCAAAGTCGTCTACAGTAATTTTTAGCATATTAATGACCATTGACTTGAAGACGATCGAATACAGCGACCTATTGATTACAAATCCAATGCTTCATTAATTGTACTAAGCGCAAAGCTTAACTACATTGACAGAAAAAACAATGACATAAATACATTTGATTTATAACAGACTCTACTTATATGAACGTTTATGATAAACATTGTTTCGCTAGCTTGGACGAGTCTTAATATAAATTATCGTAACAATGAATGCATTTGGCGGGAAGAGACGGGTCATACATAATAATTATATAATAAAAAACAGTAACTAGTGTAACGTAGCAGATAAAAGTCCTTGAATAAATAGTTAAAGCATATTTTGCCCCATACATGCTTCTTTTAGTTACCTACAACTTTTGATTTTTGGTGTACTTTTACAGTTTTTAACAAGTTTCTCGTTCGACAATAAATCAACCATCTTTGTCTTCTGTTGCGTTTTGGCAGTTAGTATACATGCTCTTATTTTGATTTAATACTTTATTCAAAAGTCAAATTACTTCTTTCTTTACTTTTTGTTACTTTTTCATATTTAGCGTTACTTTCTTTAGATAAGCACCTTACATGCTGTAAAACCTTAATTCCAACATGATGTGCCTTTTAATCTGAATAAAGGAATCAATTAGTACGATATGCTGTTTCTAGATTTCATAGTAGATATGACCTAAAGACAAGAGAAACATGCAATCAATATCATCAGAATTTACAACAACATATTGATTTGAAGGAAAAACTCGTATGATACCATTGTCCTGTCAATAGTCCTTTCTGAATACTATCAAATACATATTGTACCGTATTTGGTTTGCATAAACAATAAACATGACACCATAATTGATTCAATATTTCTTAGCAAATACTTGGAATACTTTTTCCTTACTTTCAAGATTAATTAAGATACGGTTTTCCCGATGTTAGTTACTATTACGATTCTGATTCTGGTTATCTTTTACAACAGATCATAGAACCATTTAACAGTCTCCTATATAGTTTAAATTCACTGAAAATGCATTTCTAGGACATAATGTGGTAAAAGACGATCTACAGACAGTATCGTTCATCGATGTTATTTCTGTTATACCTCAACACAAAGTTATTAACCGATTTATAAAAGGCAGTTGGTGATGAGTGACGACAGGGAAGACATTTGTAATGGAAATGATTTACCGATAGCCTGCAGATCTGATAACCTTGTAGCAGATAGGAAATAACTTGGACGAAAATTTCATTATTACGTGCAAACAAAAATATTCCATATCTGTGTAAATAGTGATATAAATATCAGATAATAAACTTGAGTATCAAATCACTATGAATTTTGAAATCACTTAAAACAAGCTTCAGAAAAAATACCATAATTCTAAACGAAATATATTTCTGTTTTTTTCTAAATATTGTTCATGGAACAAACACAATGGAAAATGCGAAATATTTTGTGCGAATGCACTATAAATTCTTAAGCAAGATGCTCAGGGTTAACAAATTTACTGATTAAGAGGACCTGCACTGAGAACTTGGACAATATCCCGCGTGTTCTCTGTATGCCGTTCTTAGACAATACCCCATGTGAATACAACGTTAACATTTTATAATAACACACTGGTTAAAAAATGGGGTAAGAAATATCTCATTAAAAAAAGAGTTATTGCCTGCAACATGATGGCAAAAATGATAATACCACATATACTGGAACTATTTTTCTTTTTACTTTTTATGGTTACAACAACATGCATGAATGTACACGAATAACTTAGTATTCAGATAAAAAATTAAAGCAGATTAAAA
The DNA here is from genome assembly GCF_026571515.1 of Ruditapes philippinarum. Taxonomy (NCBI): domain Eukaryota; kingdom Metazoa; phylum Mollusca; class Bivalvia; order Venerida; family Veneridae; genus Ruditapes; species Ruditapes philippinarum. The sequence goes on from NW_026857795.1 coordinate 43,521, forward strand.
CGTTACATTCAGTTTGAAAAATACTTAAATCGTCTAAACATTATAAAATTATTCATATGGCACCTGTACTGCTGGAAAGAGATAAATACAGTTGCAAGAACCTATTTCCTAATCGATCTTAAAAAAATAAAGTCTCATAAATATGCTGATTTGACAGATTGAAATTTCGAATCAAGAGGCCACCGCATTTTTCTCCAATTCCGACATTATTTATTATTAATAAGCATGTCTACAAAAAGTAAACCTACAAATGTTTGTCCTTTTTGTATATCGCTATTAAAGTGTATATTCTCTTGGCAAAGAACATTGTGACATAAATTTCTCATTGTTCCAGATCTGGTCCATGGTAACTATTATTCGTATACATATAATCATGATAAAACGTTTTTTACAATGATGTATGTTTTCAAACTACAAGGAAAGTAGATGGTTTACATTTGTTTCAACATTCAGATATCAACATAATTGTATCTAGTTCAATGATTGCCCAAGTGGCTGTTGTAACATTATTGCATTAGCTCCAAGGCTTTGTTTATGGTTATGTCCGCCTATGAAGCATGACATTCTACATTCTTCTCGCATGTTACAAATATGGGTAAGGAAATGAAATACGTTAATGACAGCACTTTGTTGCTAACTATAAGGTTCCTGCCAGCAACGAATGTTTATAACATCAATAGAATTTTATTCTATAAAGCAACGTATGGTGAAATAACCATACTGCTATTCTTTTGCCAGGGCAACAAAATGTATGCCGTTGCGCATACAATATCAATGTATGACATTGTGTATATAATTTCACTGAGCTGGTTGTAGTAAAAATTGGCACAACTTCAAGACAAAGGGATGGATTAAATAAAACATCTAAAAAGTAACTATTGAGCTTTGGTAATAGAAAAAGAAACTGCAATATTGAAACAGTGTAAACTATACAACTGTACTGAGTATAATACCAATACATTTATTGTTAGTGAAGAAATACATATATCAGACTTGATCCGTATTCCATACTCAGTTATGGCGTTATAGCATAGATATTAGTATCATATAAATACTAACAAATTAAAAAAACTACTATAAACTCATGGTACGTAGTTTTTTCTTTAAATATGTGAGATCTATGATATCGTCGGATTTATATACGATTTTTTTCACTTTCACTGCAAGTATGTTAAGAAATTTAAAATATTGTGCTAGCCTAACTTGAGCCGATTTCACTGATTAAGTAAAGTTTAAACAATCGAATCTAGCGATACACTTCAAACTAAAAACACTCATTGATACCCCCAATGTCTTTAAAGCAAGTCTCAAAGACATTTGACCGATTTGTAAAGACGTAAAAATAAGTAAGACGAAGCTGCGATTCGGTGATTGACATACATTGTACAGGAATTGTACATTTGATAGTTTGGAAAAATAACTTCCTTGAGTACTAAAACAAATAATCAAAACGAGACCATAAGCATTCCATGACATGACAAAACTGAAGGGAACTTATACAATAAAATATTAATCATTAATTGTTAAGATTGGTGCTAAAATGTGTAGACTGACAGATGCAAACAACATAGTGCTTAATGTTATGCAGTTATTGAAATTCAAGTTCACATTTTCGAGAAGAAATGTGCAATATATACAAGATAAATCTAATCGTCAGAATGAATTGCTTTAATTTTGTGATAAAGAACCCGTAAAGTTTTAGAATAAAATGAGATTTGCATTCTTTAAGATAAATATTTTAATCAAAATGACTTTACGTTTGATAAATTGTTTACCTTTATGCCATCTTGCCTAGACATTATCTCTGAAGAGAACAGAAAACCATTTAATTATAGAAGTTTAGACATAAATCATTTGTTGATGACAAATTACTTACATTCCCTGCAAATGCGAAAGATAAGTAATATATAATGCCTAAAACGTCTTGATTTTGTCAGAAAGCAATATTTGTAAATTCAGACAAAAATATAAAAAGGCATGTCCTTGCATTTTAGCATTCGTTGTTAAAACTTGATTTTATAATTTTTATTTAATGTATTTCCAATCATTTTAGAAGATGTATCATCATTCTTATTATTGTTTTGTTGACAAAAAATAATTTCATTTTAACTAATTCGTGGAATTTCATATTTTCAGAAAGCAGACATATAATATCATTTTTAAAATCTCGTTAAAAGCAAAAATAAACCATTGTACCCAGCGTTCATTCAAAATGGCATGATTAATTGGATTCTAACTAAAATCATCCAGTTGATTCAAATGTAATTTAATTTTATATTGCATCTGATACATACATTTAAATACAGAATCTGACTTCCTATAAACCTATAAATGATTTTTAAATGTAAGGAACTAAGCTCATATACTTGTAATTTTTTTTTGTTTAAAAAAGGACGTCAAAGCTTTGTATGGTATTATTCAGGAAATGTTCTTTGAACAATTAATTCAACCCTTTTATTGAACCTCACTTTATTTGTAAGACTAAATTCAAAAGAAAACTGAACATTATTACTAACATGCATACAGATGGGTATGAACATTTTTATTTTAAAAGGCTTAGCATGACACGACAATGGTAATTTAGATGCAATGTTTTCACTTACGATAACAAAATTCTAAGCTGACAATATTCATCACACATAACCAGTATTGTATGTAGCCAAATTTTCCTCAAAGGGCTAAGGGTCATCCCATCATTACTCTCAGAGACGGTTTTCTATATTTTGATTGATTTGATGTCTACAAGCATTGACCTATTTTTGTTATTATTTTCGTTTCTTATCTTGAAATCAGGTCTTAACGGATCTGGAAAAGTTAAAGAATCAGCTCTTACTACATAGCTTCTGTTTTTTGTTTCGTTTTGTTTTAAATAGTTTCGTCTTTGAAAATTTAAAACAGTAGAATGTTATTTAACTTTGTAATCTTTTCTGCCATAACGCATACTTAATGAAAAGATTTATTTATATATTTATTAAAACTTATTTATTCATTTATTTATAACAAAATTTGACCAATAAAAGTAGCCTTTCATGGCAAACATAATATCGTTGAAGGCTTAATTGTAATAAATCTGAACATTGTTATTGTCATATCATTTAGAATAAATAATAAATTACTTCTCAAATTTCAAATAGAGGACGTGGTAAAGTTTTTAGCAGTTCTAAAAATAAACAAATACACATGTATCAATCATGAAACGCATTAAGAACAAATTACTGACACAATCAAAAGCAACCTTCCCTCCGTATTACATACAGATCGTACCGTGTGAAGATAAGCAATAAACATATTTGCTTTCAATGGTGTCAATGACAAGCGTGTTTTATATAATTTTAAATAGGAGACGATTATATGTCACCATAATTGATTCAGTGTCTTTGGGCCACGAGTCACATTTTCTTCTATTTTTTTCTTTGCGATCTATTTCTATCAGACTTGCTCAAAGTGTAACGCTTGGAAATATACTGATAATACCACTTATAGTTTAACAAAAGAATGGATAGAGTATTTTTACAAACATATTTCACTAAAAGGCGCAAATATACAGTTTATCCCATTTAGTCATTATTCCCTTTTTTCTGGAATAACGCAAATTCAGGAGTGTGGCTGATCATTTTATGTTCTTAAAGACGACAAGAAGATATTTTCTTTAACATAACTTTTGATATATCTTTATTTGAATTATGGTTAACTTGTTAAACTAAAAAAATATTTTCATTTTAGGAAGTTCGATTTAACATTTTGACCTGAAAATAAGAGTTTAAATTCCGATGACAAACGTTTGTACTTTTACAAAAAACACAAATAATATTATTTTCCCCTTGAGTATTTCCTTTTTACACGTACCTAATGTTACTTAAAAATGAATAAATTTGGCTGAATTTTAATGCGATTATCAGCTTATCAATAACATTATAATTAAAAACTATTGACAACGTTATGCACCATTGGTTTCCATAATTATTATTTCACAAGTTAATAACCGACATATAAAAGGCAGTTGGTGATGGGTAACGACAGGAAAGATATTTATTGTGAAAATGATTGACCGATAGTCTGCAGACCTAATAACCCTGAAAGTGATAGAACATATCTCAAACGAAAACTTCATTATTTCGTGCAAACAAAAATATATTCCATCTTCGATCAGATGTTGATTGATATAAGAGTCAGCTAATAAAGTTGAGAATCCTATTACTATGTTTAATATGAGATGAATCGCATATTTATGATGAATACAATACAAGTGTAAGGATGTTTTTTAAGTTTCTTTCTTACCGGAGATTGCCTCGACTTTGCATGAAGTAAGTCGAAATTGAAAATCGTACAATCCCGCTAATATATAGTTGTTAGAGGTAAACAATCGTTTTGAAATTTCGTTTCATATATAATGAATACCTTACAAAACATTTGAGAAAAGTCCTACTGTGCAATTGTGACATACTTTAAATGTCCACATACAGATAAAAATTGCTTAATTATTGAGGTAAGTAAGCAAAATTATTTCTCTGATATTCATTCTGTTGGTTCAAGATATTTTCAACATTTAAAACCCAATATATGTTAAATACTTTAAAATACACTATAAGGATAGGAATTTAAATTTATTTAGTTAAAGGAGATGTAGATGCAGCTATTGGAAAATATTTATTAAAAATATTCTCACAAAGAAAATATGATTATTATACCACCACAAAAAAATATTTTTTTGGGGGGAGGGGGGTATATAGGAATCACTTTAAAACTTTGTCCCGTCCCGTCCCACTATTTCAAAAATCACTAGAGGTAAAGACTTGAAACTTCACACATCAGTGCAATATCACAATTCAACTGTCTATGTCAACTTTCATTATCCTGACAGTTTCCAGAATTATGACCCCTTTTTAAGCTAGAAAAAAAAACAAACAAAAATGTACCCTTTATGAAACCAACGTCAATTGCCCGCTAATGCTATCCAAGACACAGCTTGCAATATTCCAGTTCTTCTTTCTTTCTGAATACGACAATTCCAGTGAAAATATGCAGACGTTTATTTTGTGTCTTAAGATTAAGAAAGGGCAACGTTGACCAAGGGTATAGATATACTTGATTTTTTATATATGCATATAATTATAAGCCTTTTCGAAGTGTCTGAACATCTTGATTATTCTTTCAAAGAGCAATTAAAACATTTATTTTAAACGATAAGCAATTGATATGATAGTTATACATTTCCTAATGGTAATTTATGTACTAATGTAATAAAAATAGCGTTATTATAAAAAAATATTTCAGTAAAAATGTTATTTGATTCATGGAATGGAAGTTAATTTAAATATTTTGTTATTTCTTTATTGAAATTGAAAATATGTTGTTAACGATTTGTGTGGTTGCTATCATGTTTCGTGTTATGTATGTGATACCAATATATGGATAACATTGAATGAAATGAACTAGTTTAGATATGATCATCTTGATTAAAAAATGGCTAGTTCATATGTGTAATCTATCAGCATTGATTTTTTGTTAGAATATTTTGCCTTTTAAGATATATATTTTTACGAACAAAAATAAATTCACATGAGCACTCGTTATCAACTTATAATCTATTCTGGCGGCATCATAATGGCAATTTTGGCACATGTTTTCTCTAAAGTTAAGTAAATAGATAAGTTGGGAATATCTATAACACATAATCAGTATCGTATGAAGCTGAACACATTTCCCTTAAAGAAATAATCAGGACAGTCTTATTATTACAGTCTTAACTCAGAGACGGTTATCTACTTTTTTGATTGATATGGTGTCTACGAGAATTGTCCTATTTACTGTTACTATTCTGTTCTGAATTTGTTCAAGTCAGACCGGATCATCGAATCGAAAGAAAGAAAGTTCAAGCTAATATTGTTTCTTAAAGATTTAATATATCCTTTGGGACATAAAAATGTAAATTAATATGTCATCAAATATTTAAACACCGTCTTCTTTTTACATTATTTTCCAAATTAAAATTTCTGCTTTTGATAAAAAAATGGTCTTTAACCAGCAGTTGGAGTATGCATTAAACGTTTGTACAAATATGAATAAATCATATAATGAATGTCATAGAAATAGCATCTGATTCATCATCAAACTTTAGATTAGATATCATCAATAAGTACAATACTTTAAAAGTTTAAACAAATCAGACATACAATATAGTGAACAACTTTGGTCTGCTCTAGCTATCTCAAATCATTCAAAATACAAAATACTCATGATGCTTCCTTGATATTTTCAAAGATTAAAAATTAGTCAACAAACGTCGTGTTGAACTATTGAGTCCATTTGCATTTGAATACTTTTGACTTTTTTAAGTTTACCTATGCAAGTTTAAAAATTAAGGAAAGGAAAAAAGAACTGTTTTAGACAATCTTTGCTTCAAAGCTAAAACTCTTGAACCAACACGAAAATTAAGACATTCGAGCTATTGACGAGTACAATATTGTATTATGTAACGAGTTCCATAAAATAAGTCATGAACCTTTACACAGTTTTTTTCCATCGGCGAGGCCGGTGAACGGCTTCGTCTTATATGGAATGTCATTTTTCTTGCACATTGTAGGAGCTGTTTTTATTTACAGTTAATGTCATGTTGTGTTGATTATTTTTATTTTTATTCTTATAAATATATCAATTAACCAAAGATGTTGTTGTAACTATTTACTAATATCTTTCTTTAAAAAGACAAATGCATGGTGATATTTAATTAATGACATGGCCGTCTCAGTTAAACAACCTTTCCCTCATTTTCGTTTTATTAGTAGTACTAAAGGCCGGACTCCATATATTGTTGTGAACAACACCGATGACTATTTTGAAATAGACTGGTATTTTTCATTTTCTTTTTTATCCATCTTAGACTTAGTTTTTTTGGTCTTCACTGTTTACTTATTTTTCGTGCGTTATGCATTGATTAGTGTTTTTTTTATGTATTTATGATATGTCAAACTCTTTTGTCCAAGTTTGGGTTGAAGTAACATGGATTATTAAACACAACTTTTTATCTTTTGCACTTCACATTTGTAAGTCATTCACTGTTTTTGAACACATGTTGTCTAAAATCAAATGGAGCAAATGCCTAGACTGACATATCACACAATGATACTTCAAAATAATGATCGCAGTTGATATACCTTTTATCACTTGTTCAAAGGGTTGATGTAAAGGGGTCTAAAGTAGTTAAAATATGTTGATGCTTTGATTATGGGTATTTCATTCTTAATTATTTTACTTTGATTTGTATGTTTATTTTTCTGCCTTTATAAACATGTGGTATTTTCTGGCTTGTTTGTACTTTTCCTCATCTATGACCAAAATTAAGAAAATTTACTTTCCGTAATATTTGTAGTTTCATACGAAGTAAATGTTTAATAAAATATTTTGTGTGTTTGTTATTGAATGCTATAAGTATCTCTTATTACCCCTTAGAAAACTGTAAACAGGTGCGAGGATTCTTAAACCAATTGATTTACAAACATTACTAACATTACTAAAAAGGCTAAGTTTTCATTTCTCGTAATTATATTATTAACCATAACCTGCTTAACATTTTGTGTAAACTTGAAAAATTCAGATCAAGGTCAGTCTACTTATCCATTTAGTCTTACCTCAATCTGCACTGTTCATTAGTAAGCAATAATATTGTGTCTATCAATTTATTGATGGTCAATGGTACTATTCAAAATGGAAGTTCAAAGCCCAAGTCGGTTACAGCCAACAATTAAAGGTTATATTTGATTTTGTTCATTACTCTGTTCAAGATGAAGTGAACACTGACACTAATAAGTGCACAATTGTGAATTCTAGAAATACACTGTGGCGTCACTTTTGATGCTTTGCATCAATGCTTTTCTTGGTTATGTTGTAATGTGTAAAGAGCAATTGTAAGATTTTATATTGAGGTAGACAACTCCTAATGGACACTAAAAGGAACCGTAAAATTGACAATATATGACAGTAACATGCCTTAAAGGGCACCAGTAAGCAAAATTTAGAATACAGTTACCATGTGGTGTATGAGTTACGGAAATTTTTCTGAACTAAAACTTTGCTATTATGAGGGCTTTTGTTCAGAAATGAGCAAACTCCAAATAACCTATTATATCATTATTATGACAAATATTTTCCTATTGCTCATTGGTAAGAAACAAATGATAACATTCAGGTAACACATAGCAAGAGCAAAATGATTGCTTTTAAAAAAAAGTTTTGATGTATAACATCTTACCTTCCCAACCCACTTTAAACACTTATTTGACCAGTTCCCTATATAAAAAGCCTTATTAAAATATCCCTTAAATTAACCACAATGAGGAACAACTGTTTGCCTACATTTTCTTAAAAGTATATTGTTCGATCTTGCAAAATATAAAATACTTTTACCGTATAGTTTTTATTTTCATTAAACTTTGAATATATCTGGTATCACACTGGCTATTAAATTTGGCTTTATTTAGCAAATAAATAAATACATTAATTACAAAATTAAGATCAAAAACATTTTCTATGGGAACTGAGGGATACATAAGTAATGTTAAACTATAACTGTGTCTAAAGGACACGGATGCCCCCACCGACAACATATATAATTATGGTATATAGTGAAAAACTCAACAAAGGGCCATAATTCTGTTAAATTTGGTCGCAGCAAAAATTCCTTCATTTACTACCATCTACACATTAAGGTTGTTTATCCCTGGAAGTTTAAGCAAAATCTGCCATCCGGTTTAAGAGGAGTTGCGTTCACAAAATTTATATATGGTATATAGTGAAAAAATCAACAAAGGGCCATAATTCTGTTAAATTTGGTCGCAGCGAAAATTCCTTACTTTTACTACCATCTATACATTAAGGTTGTTCATCCCTGGAAGTTCAAACATAATATGCCATCCGGTTTAAGAAGAGTTGCGTTCACAAGATTTCGGGACGTATGGACAGACGTACGGACGGACGGACGTTCTTACCAGAGCTACATTATGGGGTTTTCTTTTGTTATTTCTTTTGTTCTTTTCAATCCCACAATGCAAAAAATAATCCCACAAGAGAAACGGAATGAATGACATCAAAGACATCTATTGTTATGAGAACAATAGACCAAACCCCATAATGTAGCTCTGGTTTGTACGGACAGACGTACGGACGGACGGATGGACGGACGGACGGACAAGTGCAACGCTATATGCCCCCCACTTTGTGGGGGCATAAAAAGAAACAAAAAGTTGCCCCTTCTTGGGTTTGAACCCACGCCCCTCAGTGTCAATGCAGTTGACAAGTGACTCTAGCCTGTTTAAATACTCTTCAAAGTGGGGGTAATGCATCAGCAGTGGTCTACCTTAATTAAGTTTTGGCAATTTTGTAAAATAAAAAAAAAATATTGTTATTTTGATATTTCCCTATAATAAGATTTTTCCCTGTTTGCAATACAGTGACCAACGTAGAAGATATCATGTATATCAAATTTCAAAGATATCTTGCAAAACCCCAAACGTTGCAGACTTAGAGTCTAAAACGATAGGTTTCAAAGGCAGGCATTTTAACATTGTCGGCTACTAAATCGTATGCCCCAAGGGAAGTATTAAAATAAAGACATTCCATCACAAATACAGACAGAAAATAATAACTGTCAATATTATTTTCACATAAACAAAAGTATAAAATCTGCAAAATCTGTCAACTTGCTGCAGAAGCTAAACATAGTGAATGGAATACTATTTACGTTCAACAGTTGTTTGTTTTTGTTTTTTTGGGTTTTTTTTTTGAAAATACATACTGCAAAATACTAAAAACAAAGAATTTCTCTTTTTTTCTTTTTTTCCTCGTGTATATAATGCAGTTTTAGTGAATTCAGTGATAGATAAACATCAGTGTATATTATAGTGTAAGTAATAAAGATGTCTGACAGATGATATGGCTCAGTATATTATATTGCAAACACCCGTTAATACACGGTCATATAGCATTTCAGCCATCTTTAATACGAATTTATAATACATCTGTTTTACTTTATTGAGGAACAACGAAAACTATTTAATAAATTGATAGCAGTCGTGGATATAGATAATATAAACGTCACGATAATAAAATGAAAAGCGACGACGTTACAAAAGTGCGATAATATAAACAGTAATAAACTGTATCTTCTGTCAGCAATAGATAGCAATAAGCAATACATTTTCGCAATGTGTCCTACAAAACAGTTAAATTAATTGTAAACTGCGCACTTAAAACAGAAAATTTAGTTTAGCTAGAACCGTGTCAACAATATATCCCCAAAACAGTTTATGCGAGATGTTTTATTTGTCCAAATGAAATCCTTTTTTTTTGCTTAAAATTTTTAAAAACTCTTTACAAGACTGAATTTATTTTAACGCTCATTGGAAACTCATGACAATAATCTTTGTTTAACACAAACCGGGTTTAAGAATACTGCAGATGTACATCAGACATTACAAATAATTGTTATTGTGACACATATTTAAAGTGACAATACGTAATTACTCAATTATGCATATGTGTGCCATAACACTTATATTATATAGGACTGTGGTATGTTATTAAATGATCTCTACTATAAAAACTGTACTGCTTGAAATAATTACGCCTTAATCTATAAGAGGATAATCACGCTATATTATCTTCCAGAACTGATCTGTCATTTATTCATTTACGTCATATCAGGACGCGTGTGATGACTAATATATTAACTATAATTAATTGAAATAGTTTACCTGAAAATACTTAATTTGTTTTGTTTTTGTCTGTAAAGGACACTCTTTATTTTCATCAAACCGATTTAAACATAAAGTAATCTTGAGGAAACTAAAGTATGGACACATATTGATTCTTCCATTGAAAAAAAAAGAAAAACAGAACAAATTCGACGATAAAACTGTGAATAATGTCACTGGAAACTTCACATTTCACAACGCACTTATGATGATTAACGCTAGTTAAAGGCAACGTAATATTTTTGCAAAGATTTATGTGACACAGAAGATGTTTTATTACGAATTTAAGATTATTCCATACCAGGGTTTCTTCTGTTTGCTTTGATAAAACGATATGTTAGACAGCATGCAATTTTTCCTAACAAATTTGAAGAAAAAGGATAATTATTTTAAGCTCAGATTATATAACAGGTTTGAGCATCATTTTTATATAGGGGACATCTAATTTGCATGACATAAGAAGCATATTTAAACGAAAAGATCTTTCAATTACATAAATATAATGAAAACATTACAGAACGCACAACATTGTTTTGAAAGCAAAATTAGCATTGTTGGAGGTTCATGGTTGTGGCTAATGCAATTTACGATTCATGTTCAAAAACAGCAGAACTCAATGTAAATATAAATTATTATTGTTGAAACAGACAGAACAAATAACCTCTTAAGAGTTTTATTTTTGTTACAAAACAACACGAAATAAGTCTACTCTATCATGTTTTATGAAAACAACTGTCCGAAGTTATTGTTAGAATGATATTACCTTATAAGTTTGTAAATGCGTTATATCATTTTATTCATTTAATCATTACAGGCGCATTCAAAAATATTTGAAATCATGGAATAAAGTATAAACGTAAGAAAATATGAAAACTTTACTTGATTGACGTCAGTCAATATCTAATATCAAATTTGATTTCTTCTTATAGTTAGGAACCAGTTACAATGTTCTCATTTAGATAAAATACCGAAACAGATAATGAGTTTCGCTAGGAACGTGTCATAATTATTATCCCACGGAATTTATATGCGCGATTGTTAATTACACCAAATGCAATTTTGCAATCTAGAATGTTCAAAGTAGGAGAATAAAATGAGATGAATGTTGAGATATTACACTGGATTAAAATTACCCAGATTTAAAACTACTAGAAAATATAATTTAGATCTTACAAAATTTCATTTGGAAAAATTTTGTTGCAAAAACGCTATTTGTTTGAGATCGCAATTTTTAAATTGAACTGAAACCCCATCACAAGTTTACAAAAAATACCAGGCGGAACATAAACTGGTTCGATTTATAAATTCAATAAAATAATGGGCATTTTGGCATTTGCTTACACTAACGCACAGTAAGTGGTAAGTTGGAAATGTTGTTTAGTACAAAATTGCTTGTATTGCATAATGTATATAATAAATAACACTTAGCTGAATAATATAATGTTACCATATTTTTACACATCTTCTGTAAATACAACTCTAGATCAATTGAGATAAAGTTAACGTCTAACAGGACTGTCCATCGCATTTATTAAGCCAACAATTTACTGTTAGGTATTCAAAAACTTTTCTTGTTATACCAAATATAAGAGTCAATCAGGCGGACAATTGCCAAGTAACAGTTTCAGCATGTATTTATCATACCATTGGCTTCCTCTTGTTTACATACAAAGTAATACTCGTACTTTCTTTGCATTTATTTGTTTTAATTCAATGTGTTTCAATAAAATATTGTATTTAACATAAATAACAAATTTGAAATTTTATAGCAATTACACAATAACTTAATTAAGAAATAGAAAAACAACCTCAACTTTTATTAAACGCTGTCTGATTAACGTAGAAAAGCTATCACACCTTGTGCTTGCTATCGTAAACGTAAAAGCAAACATTGTCAATAAAATAATAGCCCAAATAACGCTGTGCAATTAACATTCTAAAAACATTTCATTCGTAGCAGTTTTTTTTCTAATTGCAATTAAACCTCCAATCATATTTAAAAAATGTTTAACTTGTTTTTCAAAGCAGATATATATTTCATGTACATCATTTTTAAAGTGCAGCACAGAGATTTATTAAAAGTACATTTTTTACCTACGTTATGTTCATAGAATGACGTTTTCGGGCTACAATCATCGCTTATATTAACTTCATCCTCAATATTAAATCTAAATAGAGAACCATTAGAAGCTAATAAGCTAATCTAATCTTAAACATCCAACGTTTATTACACACTTAAGACGAAAATTTGTTTCCGAATAACCAGCATGTTTACTATAATTATTTTCACATGACATTTAGATAGACTGTTTAGTGGTTTGTTTTTGTTTGGTTTTTGTTTTCATTTTTTATCATCATTGTTATTATTTTTTTGTTTGTTTTTGTTTTTTAACGAATACAATTGATGAATCAACAGCAATTTGAATTGCACATCAATAAAACAATTTTATTGTAAATTACTTGTAAAGTATTTAATCTGCTTAAAATAAAGCTGAAAACCCAATATAGTTTTTAATATCAATTTAAAATAAATCTCTTTTAGAAAAAAAATAAAACTCTCAAGCGATAATTGCTTCAATTTCTAATTATGGCGTTGAAAATAAATAAGGGATCTTCAATATACTGTTGAGCTGCATTGAGCTTTAAATATAGTACATGGCTCCAGAAGCATTTCTTCATGTCAAACAGTTTTCAAATATAGAAAATTTCATCTAAATATTAGAATTTGGTGAGACACTTCATATCATATTATTACATTTGCTTGATTTTTAACTTGGTTTAGATTGAATGGAAGTGTTTTATATCGAAAACTAGAACATTAATTTTACTTTGTCCTTGTGAAGCAGACCTTTTCATAATGAAGTTAGAGATTTATTGTTTTCCAAAATTAAATAAACCCACAAATAACATATGTGATGATTGATGAATTGAATATCTAGAATTTTGTTTGAAAATAGTGGGCAGACATTCTGCAGAGCTGACAACCATGTTAAAGATAAAACAATAACTCAGAAGAATTCAATTATTCAATACGATAAATATATCAAACATTCACAAAATTTTTAATGCATTTGAAACGTCATTATCTATAACATTTACGATAGAAGCAGACAAGTTAACACTATATACATGTTTTAATGTGGTTTTGAAGACAGAAATTAGTTTTACAAGTTTTAAAATTTTGTAAAAGTTCTAAATCGATGTTATGAAAACGATTGATCTTAAATGTATATCCTTAATATCGCTATTTTCATGCGAAACAAAACCATAAATTGAATTTGAGTTGATTTGAGAAAATAAAGTAGTATAAAATCGCTGTTGTATTGCCAATATAATATACATTAAAAACTATAACGTAATCAGTAATTTAAAAAATAGAAAACAGAAACGAAACCCATAAAAACGCCCATAATGACAAAAAAATATGCACATTCCTTTTAAATGACTTGTTATTTGACGTTAGTGATACATGTTAGTACTTGATACCGCCCACGCTCCATAGTACTGTCTATAGTTGAATTCGAATTATTATTTTTTTAGTTTAGAAACAACAACATTAATGTTCAAACTACAGGGGCACAAAGGTGACATGTTTGTGTTTTTATTTATCTCTTGGCACGAGACACTATGTCATGGCCACGAGTTACTAAGTCGTGACCAGGAGATAGTTAAGTCGTGGAATCGAGATACTATGTCGTGGCCACGAGATACTTAATCGTGGTCACGAGATAGTTAGTCGTGGGAACGATATTCTATGTTGTAGCCACGAGAAACTATGTCGTGGCAACGAGTTACTAAGCCGTGGCCACGAGATAACTAAGTCGTGCGCAAAAGATAACTAAGCAATCAGATAACACTATGAATTGTTTAAAGATTTGCATGCAACATTAATCTTTTAAAATACCGATCGGAAGTGTTTACTTTAAACTTGATACATGTCTTTAGGATCATATAAGAGAGTCCCCGTCAAAGGTCCTTAAATCAGACATTGATTTTGGCTAAGTTATAGCCCTTTGTGTGGAAAATTCTATGATAGAACTGGTCAGTGTGTACGTACAACGGCCTGTTAAACTTGTTTATACGATAACTTGAGAAGAAATAAGACCTGGTTTATTTTGGTAGGGACATTGCCCATGGACAGGAGATAGCCTTTAAGAATGTTTGAGGCCAAGTGTCAAGATAAAACATGGCACTTCATGATAAATCCTTGTCTGATGAAATAGTTAGAAGGAATTAGTTTATTTAACCTAGAAGGATCAGCAGATGACACCTAATAATTTTGAGGCCTTGGGTCAAAATATAGGGTCTCACTGACGCTAAATGTAAAATCATTGACCAATCAATAACCTGTATAAATGGCACTTTACAGGCAGGTGAAGTAGAAGCATGCTTGTACAATACCACATGTCTAGTTAATTAGGAAAACTCATATAAATAGTGTTATCTGATTGGTTATTTATCTCGTTCCCACGACTTAACTATCTCGTGGCCACGACTTAGTAACTCGTTCCCACAACTTATTTATCTTGTGCCAACGACTTGGTAACTCGTGGCCATGACATAATTTCTCGTGGCCACCACTAAATTATCTCGTGGCAACGACTTAGGAAATGTTGCCACGGCATATTATTTCGTTCCCACGACTTAACTTTCTCGTGCACATGACTTAGTAACTCGTGGCCACGACTAAGTAGCTCTTGGCCACAACTTGGTAACTCGTGGCCATGATATAGTATCTCGTACCCACGAGATAAATAAAAACACACACAATTCACCTTTGTGCAACCGTATCAAACGGTAGGGATAATGCGATTATAATGTGAGACGTCAGTGTTACACAGGAAACCCAAATAAATAAATAGTATTTAAAACAAAACATGCAACCAGCTGCACTTAATGATTAGAATTTTGTAAGTTTATACGAATTAATAACATTTTCATTCTTGAATTCCTAATATTTTACTTAATATCCCTATTTTTTAATATATATGGGTTAAAAGAGATGACACTGTTTATTTAAGTGTACATGCATTGTAACACAATATAAGAAAACATGTACATATAAAGACATTAAGTCATTATTTGTTGTAGAATGGAATAAAAAATCAATTTGAAAAAATAACCTTTGGAATAAGTACAAATTTACACACATTAAAGCATTGATTAAGGATACGACCTCTGTATATTTAGAAATTAAAAATGGTAGAATAAAGGACGGACATCAAGGTAACTCTAGACTCAGTATATTAAACTGTACGTCATGTTAAATATTTAAACTGATAATTTTCTGATAAAATATTTGTAGAAAGATATTCATATATTGTTGTATAATGTGTACCAATGAAACTAAAATGTAATGCATGTCAGTGCAATGCTATATTTATAATAATTAATGTTGCCTTGTTAAATAAATCATTTGCAAATGATCACTTATTTGCTAATTTAATGAACATTCAATTAGCATACGAACTAAGTATTAAGCAACTCATAAAATCCCCATGACTTGGCATATATCACAAAAAAATGAAAATATTTTTTTCTGAAATTATATAAAATGTTTACAAAATACTAGCAGTGTTAATGCATAATGCAAATCTCACAATTTATATTCAATTTTATTTCAGTTTAACCTAAATTGAAAATATAATTAGCTTTACTGAAAAAGCCATAAAGTCACTATTTACAAAGTGATTTAAATTTGATCATGGCGAGCGAGAGATTTCATAATTGGTTTTTACAATATATTTTAGCAAACAAGAAATTGTTACTTGATTTATAAAAGCAGTGCAATTCGGTGCAATTTATATCAGCGATAAAAAAATTAGTTCACCCATTGATATAAAATTATTTAAATGGCAAATTCACCAACAAAAAACAAGATTAATTCAAAAGTTAGTCGTGGTAAACAACTTAGTTTAGATATTTTGCATCATTTTTTCTGTAATTTGCGATACTTTTAATAGGTTGTTTTGAATTTGTGCAGGACCAATTACACATTTTTCGAACTTATTGCTAAGTATAAATCACAAAAACATACTAGTTTGTTTAAACTCTAAGTTATCATAACTTACAATTTGAATACATAGTGCCTTTTTATCCAAAGATATGTTGGATTGGATATTTGTTTCTTCATCTTGTCAACAGAATGAAATATGTTCTATGTTTCATTTGCTTACAATAACTCTGAGTTGAGCAAATAAAAACGCTAAAAAGCCTACGGAACGTCGGTGGTTCTACTCCGGTGCCCGTTCGTGACTTAAATAATGCACGGAAGGGCAACTGAGGTCTTCCTCCAACAGTAAAGCTGGAATGTCGCCATATGACCTATATTGTGTCGGTGTGACGTAAACCCAATCAATCAAACGATAAAACATACAAAAACGCCAAATATAACTGGATAACAATCCAAATTGCATTTAAAAAACTGACAGGACCATACTAAGATTGACCTAGACAAAATGTGTCTATTTCAAAAATTCTTAAAAGATGCATTGGTACTTGGCTAACCACTGGCATAAATTTAAAATAGAGAAAACAGAATCCTTAAAAGCTTTGTGTGACGGTGTCACAACCTAAGAGTCATGTACAAGCCCCCTTTGCATGTCGATTTTAAAAGAAACAACAAACAAAACAAGATCATTATTGACATTTAAGAATGATCTATCTTCTGGTAAGGTTTACAGTTTCTTTAATTAAAGTGCAGTTCAAATTATGAAACTGTTCAAACATCAAATATTCATGATAAAGAGACAAGGAAATTAACGCATCTGCAGTCAAATTGCAAGAAAAGAAATTGATTATGTTTAAGCTTAACTCATTACAAGTATTTTAGGCAATACGTGAGGAAGCAATGATGAAGAAAACAACTTCTGTAATTACAAATGTACACTTCCGGCTTTAATTCAAAAGTTTACAAGATCAGAGGTCTTACAGAAATTGTTCATATTCATTACATATAATATTTAAACTATTTTATAATCATACGTTCTTAAGGTTTCACAAACTTAAAAAATCTTTGTAGAGAACATACTTACAGAAGGATATTAAATCTACACTTAATGAAAATGTTCTCTAATAGTTTGTAATTGCTGAAAATATTTAATGTTTTAAAAACTATGGCATGGATAATTCACACAGAAAAGAAAAAAAACTAAAACATCAGAGTTAAAACAGTATTTAAATATTTATTATGAATCAGCATTACTAATTCAAGTAATTTAAAGCAGAAATTGGAAAACAGAAAATAAAAATAGACAATTTCAGAGTTTACTTGTTTGTACTTGAATTGTACAAAATGTTTACCCTTATGTTAACATATTTCATATTAAAATATACTTATTCTTTCTTCAAGTTGTCAACATGAGTTTAAATAGATATATATTTCAAAAGATTCATTATTTTAATGGTACTTGACAAGAAAGTAAAATACAAAAAATACAAAAACTTGGTTTAGATACCATATAAACACTTACAAAATACAAACAGACGGCCGCACTCTTCACAATTAATTGAATTAATTACAAATATATTATGTTTATAGAATTTCTTTGAGTCACGTGAGTTATTGGCTATTTTTGCATAAAATAATACAAAATTAAATACAATAATAACAAAATGTAAAGTGTTTTTTCTTCTTCCTATACACTCAGCATTTGCAATTAGATAGCCATACTGTTACTTTAAGATTAACAACGCAAAGGTAAAATAACATATAATAAATCTAAAATTATTGGACATTGAAAGTTTGAATTTATTAATCTTTTGAATCTTTGCTTTTGTTCGATGAAAGGCATCAACGAATATATCACATGTTAAAAACTAGTGGAACTCAATTTTATTTTCAGATGAGGGTAGGCTGAAACAGTGTATCGGTTAAATATCTTCAATTTATACCTTGTACTTTCTGACAAGTCCATTTTTGTAAGTACATGGTTAAAGAATATTTTTAACGTCTGTTATTCATACAAGAATTGAAAAATATTTCATTTATATATGACATTTTTAACCATTCTATTTAGCTAAATCAGTTAAAATAAAGATTTTGTTTCAGCGCAACCTATTTGGATTTTTGTTTAATTTACAGGGCTAAGGAAGGATTGTAGAAAGAAGCTTTCAAAGACACATTAACACATCAAAATATCAATACATGTTAAAAGAAAAGACAGTTATGTAACGTTCTTCTCCAGGTTACTGCTATGAACTATTTAGGTTTATTTTAAAATGTGTGATTTTACTGACTTTCCTTTAGTAATGCATATAATAACAAAAACATATTCTTTCCAGTATTGAAAAAAATGTGTTCATCTTTTGTTTAAAATGAAACACTCATAGAGTTCACATGAATTGTGTAATGGAAGTAATAAATTACGACTATTTTATGTTTAATATTACAAAGACAAATATAATGTTATTCGAAACTTTGTCAAGCATTAATGTCACAAGTAAAATGAGAATATCAAAAATTACATCTTGATTAAAAACAGTTTTAGTTTTCAGAATGAAAAACCTTTGAAGATAAGGTAAGTTTTAGATATACATGGAATTTAGTGTATGGGAACGAGTAATAGAAGTAAGGGTGGCATCATGTTTACTGTGTCTAGTTCGGAATATTTCTTTATATAAAAACATTATTAAAATGTAAAAAAAGATATTTCAAACAAGAAAAAGTTGTTTCGAGTCATTCATAAATAGAAAACTGAGGAAAAATTTGAGGGATGTTCTAAATAAATAGAACAAACAAATAGAAATGTTTCGGCACAAACTACGGTAATATATAAAAGAGGTAAATGCAAGAAAGAATATATGCTTCTGGATATATTACCAATACATACTGAAAATTATAAAGATAAATGTTCAACTTTTTGCTGAAATTATCAAGAGATTCATTCTGAAATGCTTCTAGTTTTCCAAAGATATTTTTCAAGATTTTTTGTTTAAACACATGATTATTTATGTGTTGTTTGTTTGAAATTTAATATATATTAAATTTAGCATAATAAGAGAGTATTGATTTAATCTTTTTCTTGAATGAAAAAAATGCCAAAAATTTGTCTTTGGGTACATATTTACCATTTTCAACTGACCATTTAAACACATTTGTTTTCGTCGGCAGGTCCAAAACATATGTTCTATACTATCTATTTCCACATTACAAAATCACAAAGGTTAGACTTAATTAATTACATTTTATGAGAAATTTGTAAATGTAATAGGTCTTATAATTATACCTAAAACTGAAATGTTGTATTTGAACCATAATTAATTGTTTTAGAGGTTTGCGTTTGTCTGCATATCTTTCAAAAAGAACTGACTTGCAACAGTGAATATTACTTTCAGTCTATAGAACTTAAGTGTTATTCGTGTCTTTATATTTCAGAAAATCAATTAATAAGTGAAGTGCAGTTTATTAAGAATATTGTAGGTTGGCGTCTGTTTATTTGGAATTTATGCGTGTAAGCGCAATAATTATATAAAACATGATTAATATTGAATATTAAACATAATATTCCATGAGTCATCTTATGTTTGCTGTGTAATCCATGTTTTGAACTCCAAACATTGTATATTTTACAATTCATATTTGTTCTATGCTTTATACAAATATACGTTCTTATTAGTATTCTATGTAAGAAGTAAAAATATTTTTTTATTTGCACAATATTATACTTATCAATATCAATCAAAGGCAGAGTTTAACCTATTATGTGGGAATACTGCATCCCATCTTAACTGGGAATTTAATTGCTCATCTTACTTTAATAAAGATTAATCTGAAGCAAGGAAACGACAGGATTTGGAGGTAATTTATAAAATGTTTAAAATCTCAACAAATAAAAACAGGACGTTACGCATGCCATTGTTACGACTGTCTCCACGTATTACTAATCACTCACAAACGAGCACTCATTTGCTAATTAAAATCTTTTTGTTTCGAAAAATTCCCTGCAGCACGCAATCAAACAATCAGGCATCTGATGAAACAACATTGACACGCTAATTAAAGAGCTTATGTATGCTTAAACGTTAAACAAAACAAAACAAAACAAAACGAAAAAGAAAACCATTTAACTGTGTATTTATGTGATAAAATTTGTGAATATTGTTATTAAAGCTATGTAGTAAATATTACATTGACCTTGTAATTTACTTGAATGGATCTTACAATAACTTCCTTGAATTAACTAAGTATAAGAGTCATTACGAAACATTATATGAATCAAAGTGTGGCTCAAATTAGTGTTTCCTGACTTGAGAAGCGTGCGTCTTACCTACCGGAGCATATTGGTAAACAATAATCAACCAATTTATTTGATGAAAAAGATGTTTATGAACAATTGAAGTATGTTGTCTTTATCATACAGATAGAAACTTACGTTAAGTAATGCCATTTTCGTAATGGCCAGCAATGATGATGGATATTCCTGAGTAAAAGTATAGTAAATTATCTAAATGAACACGCAATTAGCCTTTTAGAAAAAAGCCAGACACAATACAAAGTCAACGCATTTTGATAACTGATTTTACGACATTTGTCAGCAAGAAAACGGCATAAAGACATTTGCCTAAATAGTAGTAGATTTGGCTAAAACATAACCTGCAATGATTTCAAATCAACATATTAATTAAAATATTAATATTATATGAAATTATAATGTAATTCTTGGATCGTTTTTAACGTAATGCGAGTGTCTAATACGAACATTGTGATTTAAAGATATTAAAATTATTTCGTGTAATCCAAAAGTCTACTTTCAGTTTCATTTTTTATCTTGCTTTGAAGAAATTTATCTTATTTTTTGCAAATGGATCTTAAATACTTTTTTAGTGATTTATGAAGAATTTAATTTGGTATGATAAATTATTTGCGTCTTTTTAATTACTCGCAGTTAGTAACGTCAGTTATAGGTTTTCACATTACATTTAAGCAGAATTTATAAAAGTTGAGATGAAATTGAAAATGGTTAATGAGTGACACCAGGAACGTTCATGGTAGAAATGATTGGTCGATTTTTTTCCATTTGACAACCATATACCAGATTAGAAGTTAAGTTCTATGACTTGTAAAACAGTTTGTCATTATAAATAAAAGCACGTTGTTTTTCTGAGTAAAGGAATTTATAAGCTTTCAAAGCTTCCTGACTAACCATTATATTACTTTATCAATGGCAAACAGAATAGGTTAAAACTTAGTATCTATACTGGATTTTTTAAGACAACAATGATATTTTAAACACTCATAAAACATTGTTAGAAAAGTCATAAAGCACATACTATCATAATGAAGGTTCAATCGGTTGGCCCTGGCTTCCATTTACCATTTCCATTCATGAAAAGGTTAAATTAAGCAGTGCCAATTTAGCAACAATTTCAGTGATGCCGTTTTAGGCTTTCTTTATGAAATCTGTTTTTCTACCAGCTAGAAAATGCAACCCCCTTTAACTGTCTTTAATACGACCAACTATATAGATATCTATGTCCAGTCTTATAACTCATGCTTAATGTTTCTAATTCTTTATTATATTCCAGCTATTAGATTAAAACTTTACACATATTTAGTAAATCTTAATATAAATGGAATTAATCTTTGCATGTTGCATAATTATTAAATGAGACCAACGTAATGTTCGAACCATTATATTCTATCACGGGCTACTTCAAGTTTTCCTTTACTTTTAAAACTGACAGGCCATTAGAAACAATATCCTGGAAAAGTTGGCTTAACATCTCTAGTTATAGTTGACAATTATGAAAATGTTTGGTTAAGTAGTATTTGTCTGCAAATTTATCATAATTATTTGGTAAAACAATGATAGAAGGGAAGAGTAAAATATACATTTTTAGGTATGATATAAGTGTGAAGTATGATACATTTTGTTAACCTTAGACATGTAGGGATCTGTCATTTAGTAAATAATTTGCATCCTTAGCTAGATATTTAACAGTACAAATGTTTAGATTCAAAAATAAATCTGTATCATCATTGCTTACTATAATCAGATAATGGGTCATTTTTAAATAGTTTTTTTAAGGATTTATGAAAAGTCAATGTCTTATCATATCATATTATTGAAATAGAATATAGTCACAAATATATCTTAACATAAGATATTGATATTTTGATGGATATTTACTGGTTGATATATATTAAAGGAAACAAAATTTACTCTTGATGCTCATGATAGTGTATTTCACAATATTTTGTATTTAAACATTGGCCAGTGCAGTACATCAATATGTAACAAATAATCTAGTGTTCTATTTTTGTGCCCCCACGTTAGTGGCGGGCATTTAAATTTACCCTTGTCCGTCCGTCCGTCTGTCCGTCCGTCCGTCCGTTCACTTTTGTGTCGCACGTAACTCAAAAAGTATTTGACCTATAGTCATGAAACTTTACAGGAATGTTGATCAGCATGTGTAGTTGTGCACCTGGGTATTTTCGTCTGGATATTTTTAGTATTTTCAGAGTTATTGCCCTTGACTTAGTAAATTTTGCAATTTTCAACTTGTGTCGCACGTAACTCAAAAAGTATTTGACCTAGAGTCATGAAACTTTACAGGAATGTTGATCAGCATGTGTAGTTGTGCACCTGGGTATTTTCGTCTGGATATTTTTAGTATTTGTAGAGTTATTGCCCTTGACTAAGTAAAATTTTGCAATTTTCAACATGTGTCGCGCGTAACTCAAAAAAAAATTGACCTAGAGTCATGTAACTTTACAAGAATGTTGATCAGCATGTTTAGTTGTGCACCTGGGTATTTTCGTGTGGATATTTTTAGTATTTTCAGAGTTATTGCCCTTGACTTTGTAAAATTTTGCAATTTTCAACTTGTGTCGCACGTAACTCAAAAAGTATTTGACCTAGAGTCATGAAACTTTACAGGAATGTTGATCAGCATGTGTAGTTGTGCACCTGGGTATTTTCGTCTGGATATTTTTAGTATTTGTAGAGTTATTGCCCTTGACTAAGTAAAATTTTGCAATTTTCAACATGTGTCGCACGTAACTCAAAAAGAATTTGACCTAGAGTCATGTAACTTTACAGGAATTTTGATCAGCATGTGCAGTTGTGCACCAGGTATTTTTGTCTGGATTTATTCAGTATTTTTAGAGTTATTGCCCTTCACTTAGAAATTTTTTGCAATTTTCAACTTGTGTTGCAAGTTACTCAAAAAGGATTTGTCATAGTCATTAAACCTTATGGGCAGGTTGATCAGCATATTTAGATTTGCACCTGGGGTTTCGCTTGTGGATTTATCCAGTATTTGTAGAGTTATTTCCCTTGACTTAGTTAAATGATTGACAGAACAGTGGCGCGGTGGGGGCACCCGTGTCCTATGGACACATTTCTAGTTTTATTTTATTTTTTATTTTTAATGTTTTTTTTTCACTGGTATCAAAACGAAACATAAATATAGAATTTAAACTCCTTGACATTAATTGCAAAACCCTCATAGTGATTTGATACTCAAGTTTAATATCTGATTTTTTTATCAGATGGAATTTATTTGCTGCACATAATAATAAAGTTTTCGTCTAAGTTAGTTTTCAATTTAATTCAGGCATATCAGGTCTGCAGACTCGTGGCTAATCATTTCCAAAATAATTATCTTTCCTGTCGTCACTCATCACAGACTGCCTTTTATAAATCAGTTAATAACTCTGGATAGAAGTATAATAGAAAAGCATTGATGAACCATACTATCCTTTACTTTGATTTGTATGTTTATTTTTCTGCCTTTATAAACATGTAGTATTTTCTAGCTTGCTTGCACTTTTCCTCATCTATGACCAAAGATTTAGGAAGTTTTCTTTCCGTATTATGTGTAGTGTTATAAGAAGTAAATGTTAAAGAAAATGGTTTATGTGTTTGTTTTTGAATGCTATAAGAATCTTGAAATAGCCCCTTAGAACACTGTGTAGTAAACAGGTGCGAGGGTTCTTAAACCAATTGATTTACCATTACTAACATTACTAAAAGGCTCAGTTTTCATTTCTCGTAATTATATTATTGACCTTAACCTGCTAAACATTTTGTGTAAACTTGGTAAATACAGATCAAGGTAAGTCTACTTATCCATTTAGTCTTATCTCAATCTGCACTGTTCATAAGTAAGCAATAATAATTATGTATAGCCATCTATTGATGGTACTATTCAAAATAGAAGTGCAAAGACCAAGTCAGTTACAGCCAACAGTTTAAGGTTAAATTTGATTTTGTTCTTTATTCTGTTCAAGAGGAAGTGTTAACTAATAAGTGCACAATTGTGAATACTTTTCATCTAGAAATAAACTGTGGCGTCGCTTTTGATGCTTTGCATCAAAGCTTTTCGTGGTTATGCTATTATGTATAAAGAGCAATTGTAAGATTTCATATTGAGGTAGACCATTCCTAATGAACACTAAAAGGAACTGTAAAATTGACAACGTAGGACAGTTATATGCCTTAAAGGGCAACCGTATGCAAAATATAAATTACATTTACCATGTGGTGTATGAGTTACGGACATTTTTCTGACTAGAACTAAAACTTTGCTATTAGAATGGTTTTTGTTCAGAAATGGGGAAACTCTAAATAATCTATAATATCATCATTATTAAAAATAGTTTCCTATTGCTCATTGTTAAGAAACAAATGGTTACATTCAGGTAACAAATAGCACAAGAAAAATGATTGTTTTTAAACAAACATTTTAATATTGATAAAAATCTTACCCCTCCCCACCAACTTTAAACACTTTGTTGACCATTTCCCTATATAAAAAGGGTTATGCAAAATATCCCTTAAATTTACCACATTGAGGAGCTGTTGTCAAAGTTTGCCTACATTTTCTTAAAAGTATATTGGTCGACCTTGCAAAATATAAAATACTTTTACTATATAGTTTTAATTTTAGTAAACTTTGATACTATCTGGTATCATATTGGCTATAAAATTTGGCTTTATTTTGCAAATAAATACCTACAATAATTACAAAGTTAAAATCAAACATTTTTTTCTCCCATAAGGGAACTGAGATATACGTAAGTAATGTTTAAAAGAAACAAAAAGTTGCCCCTTCTTCTGTTTGAATCAACGTCCCTCAGTTTCAATGCAGTTGACAAGTGATTCTAGCCTGTTTGAATACTGTAATGCATTAGCAGCGGTCTACCTTAATTAAGTTTTGGCAATTTTGTAAAAAAAAACATTTTATTGTTATTTTGATATTTTCCCTATAATAAGAATTTTGCCTGTTTGCAATTCAGTGTCCAACGATGAAGATATCATGTATATCAATTTTCAAAGATATCTTGCAAACCCCAAACGTTGCAGACTTAGAGTCTATTACGATAGGTTTCAAAGGCATTTTAACATAGTCGGCTACTAAATCGTATGCCCCAAGGGTAGTATTTAAATCAAATATACAGACAGAAAATAATTATTGCCAATCTTGTTTTCACACAAACAAAAGTATAAAATCTGCAAAATCTGTTATTTTGATGCAGAAGCTAAAAATAGGGAATTGAATACTATTTACGTTTAACAGTTTTTTTTTTAAATACATACTGCAATATACTAAAAACAAAATTTTAATTTTCTTTTTTTTTCTTTATTTTCCTTTTTACTCGTGCAGATAATGCAGTTTTAGTGAACTCAGTGAAAGATAAACATCAGTGTATATTATAGTGTAAGTAATAAAGATGTTTGACAGATGATATGGCTCAGTATATTATATTGCAAACACCCGTTAATACACGGTCATATAACATTTCAGACATCTTTAATACGAATTTATAATACATCAGTATTACTTCATTGAAGAACAACGAAAACTACTTAATAAATTGATAGCAGTCGTGGATATAGATAATATAAACGTCACGATAACCAAATGAAAAGCGACGACGTTACAAAAGTGCGATAATATAAACAGTAATAAACGGTATCTTCTGTCAGCAATAGATAGCAATAAGCAATACATTTTCGCAATGTGTCCTACAAAACAGTTAGATTAATTGTAAACTGCGCACTTAAACAGAAAATTTAGTTTAGCTAGAACCGTGTCAACAATATAATAATTTTATATCCCAAAACAGTTTATGCGAGATTTTTCATTTGTCCCAATGAAATCCATATTTTGTTTTGCTTAACAAATTTAAAAACTATTTACAAGACTGAATTAACGTCCATTGGAAACTCATGACAATAGTCTTTCTTTCACACAAGTCTATGATTCACTGGTTTAAGAATACTGCAGATGTACAGCAGACATTACGAACAATTGTCATTGTGACACATATTTAAAGTGACATTACGTAATTACTCAACTATGCATATTTGTCCCATAAAACTTATATTATATAGGACTTTGGTATGTTATCAAATGATCTCTGCTATAAAAACTGTACTGTTTGAAATTATTACGCCTTAATCTATTAGAGGATAATCACGTAATAATATCTTCCAGAAGTGTTCTGCCATTTATACATTTAAGTAATATCAGAACGCGTGTGATGACTATAATTATCACTAATTGAATTGTTTTGACCTGAAATATTGCTAATATTTTATTTATTTTTTTTTTGCCTGTAAAGGACTCTGTTTATTTTCATCAAACCGATTTAAACATAAAGTTATTTTGAGGAAACCAAATTAGGGACACATATTGCTTCCTCCATTGGAATAAAAAAAACAAGAACAAATTCGACGATAGAACTGTGAATGATGCCATTGGAAACCCCACATTTCACATAGCACTTATGATGACAAACGCTAGTTAAAGGCATTGAAATATTTTTTGCAAAGATTTATGTGACACAGAAGATGTTTTATTTCGAATTTAGGATCATTCCATACCAGGGTTTCTTCTGTTTGCTTTGATAAAATGAAATGTTAGACAACATGCAATTTTTCCTAACAAATTTGCAGAAAAAAATGATAATTATTTAAAGTTCAGATTATATGCCGTTAGGTTTGAGCAGCATTCTTATATAGGGGACATCTAATTTGCATGAATTAGTTTAAGAAGCATATTTAAACGAAAAGATCAATCATATAATCATATAATGAAAACCCTACAGAACGCACAACATTGTTTTGAAAGCAAAATTAGCATAGTTGGAGGCTAATGCAATTTACGATTCATGTTCAAAAACAGCAGCAGTCAATGTAAACATAAGTTGTTATTGTTGAAACAAACAGAAAAAAATAACCACTTGAGAGTTTTATTTTTGTTATAGAACAACACGAAATAAGTCTACCCTAATATGTTTTATGAAAACAACTGCCCGAAGTTATTGAATGATATTACATTATTAGTTTGTAAATTCGTTATTTCATTTTATTTATTTATTCATTTTATTCACTTAATTATACGCGCATTCAAAAATATTTGCAATCATGGAATAAAGTATAAACGTAAGGAAATATGAAAACTTTACTTGTTTGACGTCAGTCAATATTTAATATCAAATTTGATTTCTTCTTATAGTTAGGAACCAGTAACAATGTTCTCATTTAGATAAAATACCGAAACAGATAATGAGTTTCGCTAGGAACGTGTCATAATTATTATCCCACGGAATTTATATGCGCGATTGTTAATTACACCAAATGCAATTTTGCAATCTAGAATGTTCAAAGTAGGAGAATTAGTTGAGATGAATGTTGAGATATTACAATGGATTAAACTAACCCAGATTTAAAACTACTAGAAAATATAATTTAGATCTTATAAAATTTCATTTGGAAAAGTTTTGTTGCAAAAACGCTATTTGTTTGTGATCGCAATTTTTAAAATGAACTGAAACCCCATCACAAGTTTAAAAAATATACCAGGCGGAACATAAAATGGTTCGATTTATAAGTTCAATAACATAATGGGCATTTTGGCACTTGCTTACACTAACGCACAGTAAGTGGTAAGTTGGAAATGTTATGACAAAATCGCTTGTAGTGCATAATGTATATAATAAATAACACTTAGCTGAATAATATAATGTTACAGTAACTATATTATTACACATCTTCTGTAAATACAACTCTAGATCAATTGAGATAAAGTTAACGTCTAACAGGACTGTCCATCGTATTTATTAAGCCAACAATTTACTGTTATGTATTCAAAAACTTTTCTTGTTATACCAAATATAACAGTCAATCAGACGGACAATTGCCAAGTAACAGTTACAGCATGTATTTAACATAACATTTGCTTCCTCTTGTTTACATACAAAGTAATACTCGTACTTTCTTTGCATTCATTTGTTTAAATTCAATGTGTTTCAATAAAATATTGTATTTAACATAAATAACAAATTTGAAATTTTATAGCAATTACACAATAACTTAATTAGGAAATAGAAAAACAGCCGCAACTTTGATTAAACGTTGTCTGATTAACGTAGAACAGCTATCACCCCTTGTGATTGCTAACGTAAACGTAAAAGCAAACATTGTCAATAAAATAATAGCCCAAATAACGCTGTGCAATAAACATTCTAAAAAACATTTCAATTGTTACAGTAGCATTTTGTTTTTCTAATTGCAATTAAACCTCCAATCATATTTTAAAAAATGTTTAACTTGTTTTTCAAAGCAGATATATATTTCATGTACATCATTTTTAAAGTGCAGCACAGAGATTTATTAAAAGTACATTTTTTTACCTACGTTATGTTAATAGAATGACGTATTCAGGCTTTAATCATCGCTTATATTAACTTCATCCTCAATATTAAATCTAAATAGAGAACCATTACAAGCTAATAAGCTAATCTAATCTTAAACATCAAACGTTTATTACACACTTAAGACGAAAATTTGTTTCCGAGCAACCAGCATGTTTACTATAATTATTTTCACATGACATTTAGATAGACTGTTTAGTGGTTTGTTTTTGTTTGGGTTTTGTTTTTACTTTTATCATCATTATTATTATTATTATTTTATTTTTTTAACGAATACAAAAGATAAATCAACAACAATTTGAATTGCACATCAATAAAACAATATTATTGTAAATAACTTGTAAAGTATCTAATCAGTAAAAATATAGATAAAAATGCATTAATTGTTATTTTTAATATTAATTTAAACTAAATCTCTTTCAGAAAAGAAAAAAAAACTTTTACTCGATAATTGCTTCAATTTCTAATTATGACGTTGATAATAAATCAGGGATCTTCAATATACTGTGCAGATGCATTGAGCTTTACATGTAGTACATGGCTTCAGAAGTATTTCTTCATGCCAAACATTTTTCAATTATAGAAAATTTCATCTAAATATTAGAATTTGGAGAGACACTTTATATCATATTATTACATTAGCTTGATTTTTAACCTTGTTTAGAATGAATGGAAGTGTTTTATATCGAAAACAAGAAAATGAAGTTGAATATGTACTTGTGAAGCAGACCGTTTCATAATAAAGTTAGAGATTTATTGTTTTCCTAAATTAACAAAACCCAAAAATAATATCTGTGATGATTGATGAATTGAATATCTAGACTTTTGTTTGAAAATAATGGGCAGACATTCTATAGAGCTGACAACCATGTTAAAGATAACACAATAACTCATAAGAATTCAATTATTCAATGCAATAAATATATCAAACATTCACAAATGCATTTGAAATGGCAATGTTGTATTGCCAAGATAATGTACATTAAAAACTATAATGTAATCACTAATTAAAAAAATGTAAAACCGTAACGAAACCCATAAAACGCCCAAAATGACAAAATAACTTACTTCACCTGCCTGTAAAGTGCCATTTATACAGGTTATTGATTGGTCAATGATTTTACATGTAGCGTCATTTTGACCCTGAATTTTGACCCAATGGCCTCAAAATTATTAGGTGTCATCTGCTGATCTTTCTAGGTTATATAAACTATGGCTTATTCCTTCTAAATATTTCATCAGACAAGGATTTATCATGAAGTGCCATGTTTTATCTTGACCCTTGACCTCAAACATCCTTAAAGGCTATCTACTGTCCATGGGCAATGTCCCTACCAAATAAAATAAACCAGGTCTTGTTCCTTCTCAAGTTATCGTATAAACAA
This sequence comes from Ruditapes philippinarum, assembly GCF_026571515.1. Lineage (NCBI taxonomy): Eukaryota > Metazoa > Mollusca > Bivalvia > Venerida > Veneridae > Ruditapes > Ruditapes philippinarum. The sequence goes on from NW_026857795.1 coordinate 74,321, forward strand.
GGTTAACAGGCCGTTGTACGTACAAACTGACCAGTTCTATCATAGAATTGTCCCAACAAAGGGCTATAACGTAGTAAAAATCAATGTCATATTTATGGACCTTTGACGGGGACTCTCTTATATGACCCTAAAGACATGTATCAAGTTTAAAGTAAACACTTCGGTATTTTAAAAGATTAATGTTGCATGTAATTCTTTAAACAGAAATTTTAGTGTAATCTGATTGCTTAATTATCTCTTTCGCACGGCTTAGTAACTCGTTGCCACGACATAGTATCTCGTGCGCACGAGATAAATAAAAACACACACAATTCACCTTTGTGCAACCGTATCAAACGGTAGGGATAATGCAATCTATAATGTGACACGTCAGTGTTACACAGGAAACAGCCTGGAAAAAAACCCAAATAAATAAATAGTATTTAAAACAAAACATGCAGTCAGCTGCACTTAATGAATGGAATTTTGTAAGTTGATACGAATTGGTAACATTTCCATTCTTGAATTCCTAATATTTTACTTAATACCTCTATTTTTCAATATACATGGGTTAAACAAGATGACAAATCATTTCAAATCTCTTTATTTAAGTGTACATGCATTGTAACACAATATAAGCATACATGTATATAGTTACGTAAACGCTTCTATTCCACTTTAATAAAAGTGTTAAAACATGCACTTGCACAAGGATATCTATGAAGTTATCGTTATACAACGTTATTTAAATCCCTACAGCAAGCTACAGTTAATATTATCAATGGATATTATATATATTCTAGCCTACGAGGACGCCTTCAAACGCTTTGCTTTTAGGATTAGGGTTCATCCATCCTTTTCATTTTTATTACTCAATGAATGTATTTGATTGTTAAAATATTCGTATGGTAAGCTTTTGAATTATACTCTGGCCTAAACTGGTATCCAATTAGTAGACTGACGATTATTGTTATTGAAATATTTAGAAAGGAACATTGAACAATTCTTAGTGTATTAGAGAAACAATGTCTTGTTTAACAAATACATATTTTTGGCCTTAGTGATTATCATTTTTTTGACAAAGACGAAAAATCATTTTTGATTTTTTAAACACGTCTCTGCAAATACATTGTCGGTACGGAATAAAAGTTGTGATTTACGGACTTTAAAATATATCATTTACGTACTCATATTCATTGGTAAGCTGACGAAGGGCCAAACATAAACCCATGTTTTAGAATAAGAAAAGATTTAGGAAAGTTTAGGAATGTCCTTGCCACAAATTTATGATACCTCAGCGGTCAAGTTATTCGTTGCCAGGTTTTTTTCTAAACAGAAACACTTTTTTGATAGCTTATAGTTTTATCATCACGTCAAATATAGCCTTTATATTTTGATAAAGTTTGCTAATTCCCTCTTAGCTTACCTTTACTGTCGATATCCTTTGACATAATCAGAGATGCACCAACCATCATGAAGCAAACAACAATAAATGTTATGGCAACACATGCTATGACCCTTGCTGTGCCTTTATTACGAGGCGGCGGCTCGGTTTCTGTATGCATGTCAGTAGGGCTTGAGCGGTCACTTGTGAGATATACTTTTGAAGAAGATTGACCAACAAAATCTTCTTGAATATACAAATCGTCTATAGAAAATCTTTCAATATCTTCCTCTTCGTGTTTAGTCATTTTATTTCTCTGAAAATATAAATATATGTTTTCCTGCTGCAATCAAAATTCAAATGGAATTATTTTAGAATGTTTGAATCAGATATTTTGTAAGAAAAAAACAAATGGTTTCGCTATAATCGTCGCTTATTACAAAAAGTTGTATCTAAACCTTGTTTTATTTATTGCACTTTACGTAGTTTCCTAAATACTGTCAGCAGCGGGCCGAATTTAGATTGTCAATCGCACGGGAAATGGTATACTTAATGTCGATTTTGAAAGGATAACCTGTGGAAATTTATTGAAAACAGTTTACGACAAAGTATTGTTACCTGGTTATTCAGTGACAATAACCATTCAAATTTCTTTAAAATATTTCTTATGTACCTTCATATATAATGGCTATTAATTTGTATTCTTAATAATAATATAATAATAATAATAATAAATATTAATAAATATTAATAATAATAACATAAAAAGTATTTGGCTAATTTGTATGTTTTTTCTTCAATATTCATAGAAATCAAACATAAAAAGCATGTACACGAATCATAAATATCCCACTCACAGAATATTATTTTGACACTTTAGAATGTAATACATGATTTTTGTCCAGATTTGTTGCCCATGCAATAAACTATTATGTAATCATTCCCGCACTGAAACACTTACCTTTTGAAAAATTCCGCATGAAACAATAAACACCTAACCACAACAAAGATCCCATTTCATTTCTCCTCTAAAACAATCATGAAAGTATCTCAACAAACTAATCAATGTACTGTCTTACACTGTCACATGTTCTCCATGCTTCACAAATTACTTATCACTGAGTACTCATTGGATGTCGATGTGCGCTTCCCTCTTGCGTTTCTTCTATTTTTTAATCAAATTCCTCTCTCTATTTCATTTGACCTCCATTTGTCTAAAGCAGTTTTGGTGAAAATTAACTTCCAGTCTGAAAGACAATGTAATCAATATCTTTCATAAAATAGAACCATACAATTTATTTATTACTATCTTGATTTAATAAATGTCGACAATCACAAAGAAACTAACGCGATGAGAGGTATTTATATCTCGATAGTGAGAGTTGATTAAGGTATGATTGATTGTTTAAAGTCAACACAAAGTAGTTCCGGCATTCCTTTATGTTAATTTAAACATATTGGTTTAAGCTGGAGCTCAATCGTTTTCAGCTTAATACTATGATGATAAAGTCATGACCCGGTAGGACTCGAACCTATGAACCCATAGTTGATAGGCAGATAAAATCGCCGAACACTCGTCTTTATTATAATTTAAACCTGTATTTTAACTAAAATGTTATAATTTATTTCAAATATCGTCAATTACTCTTAAAATAGTTTACTTATTTTTGTAATAATTTAAACATTATTTGTATACGTGAACGTTTAGGAAGGATTGGATTTCTTTTCGAAGAATTGCAATTAAAATAAAAATAATTCATTTATTTATTTCTACCTTGAAACATTTCAGCGGTCGTTAAAGATATACTATGCTTATCCTTGTGAAAAACATGTAGTATAATCACAGAAATTTATTGAAATCTTTGTAATTCTTACTGAATATATACCAATATACTATATTTGAATAAAAAGAATGAATGTTGACTTCTATATACTGGAAATTGCGTTACCTAGTTCAGGTCAAGAAAATTGGTCTTTTCTTTAAAAAAATACCAGTGTTTTGATGACACTATATTCTTATTGTGAATACCTATAGTGTGAAAATTTTAAACATAACATATCTACTTTGTATGAAGTCAAAGCATGTTTATTTTATATTAAAAAAGAGACTGTATATAAATTATCAATATTTTCTTATAAAAAAATTGAGCATAGTATATCTTTAATAGTTTGCTTCACCCTATTTTTTGATAAGTGTGAGTATCTTATCAAGAATAATTTGTTATTTGTGTGTTAACTTTGGTATTTGCACTGATAGGAGATTGACCTGTCTGTTAGCAACTTTAATTTCCATTTTAAAGCATGTTTTATTTCCTAATTATCGGAAAATCTTGATATTGTTTTGTTTCTGTAGAACAGCATGCCATCTGACTTATGACAGTGAGAAGAACAATATTGCACAAGTAAACATTTTATAGCACAATTAACTTCATGATAATAGTTGAGAATTCTGATCGTATAAATTAATTGTTTTTATTAATTATGAAGTTAGAAACATCATGCGTCCCCAGGAGCAAATAAGATGACAGCATTATCATGAAATGACATAGCAATATTACATTTTTACATGGTAATGTTATGCAATATCCACACCAATATTATAATATTACATAGCAATATATAATAATATCATAGAATGCTTACTGAAAACGGACAAAAATACATAATTAAAAAAAAATCATGAATTTCATGTCTTTTCATGCTTTATTATGTATCGAATAATTCAATGAAATGTAATGAATTGTTGATTTAATGCAAAATATGAAGGATCTTAGTTGAAAACGCTTCCAATATGTATGTACATGTACATGCATACATTATTATTATGTAATCTATAAATAGCTTTGAAATGTCTGTCCCTGATTGGCTAATAAGCAACTTTTTGTAAAAAATAACAGGCCAATATCAAAGTATATACACTGCTATCGCGTCGGTCAATATTATTTTTTTTCAGTACATATCACATTATATTCAACAGCTAAAAGTCCATGTTTGTATAATATGTCATGATATGTGTCAGTGAATAATATGTTTATGTGTATCGACAAATTGCTCTGCTTATTTTATACATTTTATGTTTTATTAAAATTATAAAAGACTTAAAACAAATAATAGTTATAATTTTTTATGAATAACCCAAAACATGTATTCTCCGACTAAATTGCCTGTCAAATGATAAAGAAAATATCTTAAATGTGATATTAAACAATAAACATTATGATCGGTGAAACAAATTGTTGAATTTTGTACAATTCGTAATCCAATTCGTAATCAATGCAAATATTAGGTATTTTTTTGAAGACCGTTTACACTTATATTCATTATACTTTAACCACGAATGATGGTAACATCTACAAACTAGATATTTAATGTTTATTTCACAATAAAGAAGTAAAGAATAAATACCATTGTTCAGCTTTGAAAATGTAATTGAAATGCTTTTATTGTAATCATCATCTCTATTAACCTGTTCCTAGGAATTAACAATTTTGATATATTCGTGTACTTAAGCAAAATGGCTTTACGTAGTAATAACGGTAAAAGTCGACTGCATTTGATTGCTAGTTTATTCCTAAAATGTAATGATAGTGGTTCTCAAATTAAGGATAATTCCTGTTTTACAAAGTATTCCTTTAGATCATTTTCATGAACAAACCAAAACAATTAATATATGAATAACATTCAAGAGTGAAAAGACATGTCGGAAATATGAACAGATGTCATAACGGGAAATATTATTGCTTTTATTTTTGTGTTCTCGACTTAGCACCTATCATAGCAAATGAAATATGAACGAAATTATTATTGTCATTCTGAATTAAACATTATTGATTTCCATAAATATGCTTAATATTCCCAGACCAGTCATGCGTTTTTATGACCATAAGTAATGTTTCAAGAAAATAAAGAAAATCAATAAATATTATTATTTAATACATAAATAGAAATAAATAAATAGAAGTGTATTATACACAAATGTATAATATTTTTGTATATAAACAACACACAATTTTCATATTCTTTATTTATTGTTTTGTCAAAATATTAAGTCATAAAGCAGCATCATATTTAGAATTAAGATTGCAGTCGGATGAGGAATGGTATACTATCATAATTTGTGAAATCGTCTGTAGAACTAAGCGTCTGAAACATGTCTAATAAAAAAATTATACAATAGTGATACAATATTCTTATACACATCTCGTATGTTTCCAATATAAGCATAAAATATCACAGGCCACAGCGGCAATATGCAATAGTACTTATTAAAAATGAATGACTCGTTCTGAAATTATGTGATAATAAGAAAGAAAAGCAGAATAGGCAATTTTTAATACAAGTTCACAATTTAGACATGAATTTTAGTTAGTCTTACATGACTGTAACCATTCGGTACAGAATCAGCACATTTGATTGGGAAACCATTTCATAGCGCACTTAACCGGCGCTCAGAATATCTGAGGTATAAATGCATATATCCAAGTTTGTTTTTGTTGAAATTGAATAGAATAAAGAAGAGAGCCTTAAAACGCTAAAAGAAATATCTAAAATGATGGGAAATTTGTATCGTAATATTTGACTGACATGACAAATTGATACGTGATACTTGCTTCATAAAATAAACATATCTATTTAAAACAATAAATTAAGAAAACACGAAAAAAAGAAAAAGAAACAAAGAGAGAGACAGAATGAAAGAATCAAATAAAGAAACAAAAAAAGAAACAACGAAAGAAAAAAATAATGAGAAACATAGCTAATTATTGTTTATCAGTGTAATTCTTTTATTGTATATTTTAATTACTGTCCTTTTTTTTAATTCAAATTAATTAACAATATATATCTTGGCAGCATTCAACTCATCTGTAGACGTTCAACTTAAAAAATAGTAACTCATTCACTTGATTGATTTATTTTTGCATCAAAATGCTACGCAATTCAAACATAAATCAACTTACATCAATACGAAACCATCCCATGACAACCCGAAGACAACGAAACTTAAGCCATTAGAATTGATTATTCTACGCATGTCTACTTACTGCGGTCTTCTTACAAATGCCAATTAGACATGTTAGATTCCATTAAAAGAATTAAACAACAGAACCCAGCAAATTATCGTAATATAGGATCATTATCTTTACTTACATCTTTTGATCTTTTGAAATGATATTGTTTTCGCTGGAAAAGGCAGTATAGAAGCATTTATGAGTGTATTGTTTTTATTTGCCCAATGACGCTACCGAGTTAGAAACGACTGACAAATGTATATTCATTAGACTTATAAACTGTTGTTGTTTGGTGTATAAGGACATGTAAAATGCTGTTGTAACTTATTTCACATTTTATGTTTCATTTTTATATTTGTAAAGACAACAGCAACAAAAAAACATAAAAGAAACACGAAGTATATTAAAAAAGATTCTCGGACGAGGTAAAACTGCTTTTATGCCTTTAAAACTGCTTTTACCTGCAAGGTGTGGGTATGCGTTTCTGGGATCTCAAATATCCGAGGAATATAACAAGAAACTGTGTTTCCGATACTCCTTCAGATTATTTTATAGTTTGGACGTCATACGATTCAGAAAGATCCTTTATATTATCATACTAATTTAGAATGGCCAATGAGATTCCCGAATTTCAGTTGGCAATTTCAAACTGAGCAAAGAAAATCTCTCTAATATTTAGTTTTTCCCTGTTTATATGACAGGAAGTCAAACTGATCTCAGACGGACTTCGTTCGAAAAGATATTTAAGCTTTGGTATAGCATGTATCGTATTTAATGTGATACATAGTAATGGAAAACAATTACAAAATCCTTGTCTGTGCTGAAGAGATGTAGACATCGTGTTTTTTTACTATATGTATTGTTATGATTTTATTTTCGATGAATTATCGCGTTCCTTTCAATTTGTTATTAATATTATAAGATATGAAAGTAAATATGTCAAAAGATATGTAACATTTAACATATGTTCAATTAAGTTTGCCATACATGATATCATGCCTTTCAAATAAGTCATGACATTTTGTTTGAAGTAATGACATCGTGTTCGTAATTCACATTCAGTATGGCTTTGTTCCGTGTTAATGTGATTGATTTTGCATTAACTACATTTCCTCGTCCTTTGTTATAGCTATTTCTTTTCTTTATTTTTTTCTGTTTCATCAAGGGATAATCCTAAAGTGACTGTAGAGATGTGCTTCTTGTCAATGTGCAGTCACTGTTTGTTTTGTTTCTGTTTACATTGATCTTTAGAAAAACAAAACTTTTTTGCTTGCGTGATAGGTCGTGAAGACAAAAAGCTCAGAGTAATTATTCGCAGGCCCGCAATGACAAGGTAATGACGCAAAATTAATATCACCAACGGAAGGATGTTATTTCAAACAAACAAATGAATGAAATGTTATAAATGTTCTATCGAAACAATTTAATTTTCGTTAAGGTTAGTACGTACACGATCAAACTTTGGAGCCAAATTACATTATTTTACCTTACTAATTTTGTAATAATAATTTCCCATAAACCAATTGGAGTTATTCTTACTGTTATTGCAGGTGTACTAAGTAACAGTACTTTTAAACTATAAACATCTGGTCAAGTGATTTACTTTCTAAAGAATGAAATGGCCGCCATTATATTTTTCTGAATAATAATATATAATATATAATTTTGTGAAGTTCAGTATGAAGGGTCATAATCAGAGTGACAATGGCAGCCAGATAAAATTGCATAAATATAAACGTCGCTCTAGTTTTATAATGATATATTTGAAATAATAACTATGAAATAAAACTAAAATGTAAACTTTTAAGATTAAGCTTTCTAAGCTACCGTCCTTGCCACACCAGCAAAATTCAATATCTGAACAAGAAAATAGTGAAATAAGGAACCTTTACCGATGTGTTTATTCAGTGAGGATCTAAATTTCATTATGGGCATAATTAAATTTCTTTGTTAGATATCTCCAAAATATTGATGCAAAATTACATCAAAGAATGTTCACTGAACACGGAAGTTGTTTACCATGCTCTAATAAAGATCACTAAAACCACTATTATGCATAAAAACAGAGAGTTTATTCAATGTTTGAAAATGTATTTTTATAGACATTCAAACAAAAAGGTGGTTCTTTTATTAATATAATTAACATATTATTCAACAATTTTTTATCATAATTATACCTGATGTTATAACGGTTATTTTTAACTAAACTGATAGATTGTCACTGTTTAACTGTTTTAAGTTTTCTTGAGAAATTATTACGTATATTATATAATCAAGGGACATTTTTATGAATATGCTATTCTTTTTGATAGTATCACTCTCACTGATGGCGTACAGTTGAAGTATCACTGTTATTGAGTGGTGGTAGGCACAATTCTTCCGAGCGATTCCACCCGACGCTGAACAATATTGCCTATATATGTCATTAATCACTCATGAAACCAGCGGAAGCTTGAAGAAGAACTATTAAAACTCATTTTAGAAGTATTTAGCACTAGTAAGTTGTATTGAAGCAAAGCCGAGAAATAAATTATGTCCTTGCGCTGATACTAATGTCTTTACAGGCCGTCACATTATCTTATTATTACAAATATATACACATATTTGCGTGTTCATTTGTTTTACGCCGTTTTAACACATCATTTAATACACGATTGTATATCTACAATTCTGAATAATTTATATTAGTAAAATCAAGTAGGTTGAGTTTTAAAAAAAAACAGGGTTCGAATGAAAACTTAAGATAAGATCCCATATGCGTACGTTTTTTTTAAAAATAAGGGAAGGCGCTGACATCACATTTAAAAAATCGCACGTAAAATAGTATAACGCAAAATATTCGCACATATGATATGCGATTGTAATCAAAATACAGTCGTGATTAACAAGTAAGCTATCAAATGATTTGAACGTTACTTGTTAAAGAATAAAAAATGTATTAAATATTTTTATTAGTTCCTTCTGATGGCAAGTAATGAATGAATAACTAAATCTAATTTAATTTATACTTATTAGGTAGTTATATTGAAACAAAGCATACAATTTCATTTAAAGTAAACCATGTTTTTAAACAAGCAAATGTTTCAGACATTCGAAACAGAGAATTTAAGACAACTGTATCTTTGAAAAAGAACAAACATATCTAAATTGATAGTAAGGTCAATAGTTTATTATTTGATAAAAAAAAACACAACAAACAAACAAAAAAACACTAGATCATCCGATAGATATTGAAATAAATGGGATATATCTACGTAAGTTACTACTTACTTAGGATAATAAATCTATACATATGTTTCAATTAAGTGACTGCATATGTGCTAACTGCTGAATTATTTAGTAATGTAGCCTACAGTTCTACAATAAAAACTGTGAATATCTCATATTATGAATATGAGAAGAGTATTGCGAAATTTCGGAAATTTCAATATATCGTTGGATTGTAAAATGTTTAGGTTACATTAAAGTATTTAAAAGCGCATTGCAAGGGACATGTTACTGATGTTATATTGCGTTGCTTTAGTTAGATATAAACAATGACGTTTAACCTATGGGGGTGACACAAATGCAACCAAATCTTGGACCATTGAGTATTGTTAGGCATGTTATACAAACAGTTATATTTCAAACGACTGTTGTCATATACGACGCTTGTTTTCCATTTAAACAATGTCTTTATGTTTCTCTCGACATTTAAACATACATTTTACAAAGAAATTACAATTTGCAGAACATGTAATATTGTATCAAGAAATACGATAATGAATTATACTATTGAGAAAGAAATTTTAATGTAAACTTATCATTTAAGATATTAAGTTAATGAATAATGTTTGCATTTCTTAACATGACAACAATGTCAATTAGTCTTGCTAAAAATTACTATCAGCAATCACAAAGTAAATACCATATTTAGTATATAGTATCTGTATTACAAAATAAAATATGAATTATGCAATGTATATCTTTTTCATCATATTAGAGATCAGAAAAAAATGAATGATTCTAGAATTAAAAAATACGACAGCAATCAGCCATTGCTCGAGAAAACGCATGTCAAAGAGTAGAATTATTAATAAATAAAAATGCAAAAACACGTAATACTAACTTGAAGTTCCCTGTAATCAATACGTATGGTAACAGAAGAAACATTTATCCATAATGGTTCTTTTAAAGGAAAAAAAACTTTTGATAACACGTCAATCCGAAGAACTATTACTGTCCAATGTCAATCGCTTTTCTCATCAATGGACAAACCAATACTGACAGCGGGGTTGTGTTTCCTGTATAATTCAGTCAGCCATAATGTTGCTTTCATACAATATATAGATGCAGTTAAACGATATTTCGGTATTCATTTGTAAAGAAAAGAAAGAACAGTTGTTAAGATATACAATCATTGAAATTCCATTTATTATTAGGTATCTGGTAGCTTTTTTTATATTATATGACTCTCGTACAAAATTGTTCGGTAAATGTACGGATCACAATGGTTCTGTGCAATAAAAATTGATGTTATTGTAAATGTCAATATGGACTGATTGTGCTCACCCCGCAAGAGAGCGAACGCAATAATAAATAAAGTAAAATTAAACAGTCAAACCGGTTACAAAAGGTAAAAAAGAAGAAATCACTGTTTATATTAAAGGCGTTGCTTTATTTTTAAAGTAAAACTGAATTAATAACATATGTATATTTTTTTATCTTGAACTTTTTATTATAGCAACGACAGCAAATATATAATTAATTAAACATAACATAATGAACAATGTAATAGGTGTAGGCTAAATAAAAATATCAAAGTATTATAGGCCATGTAATATATATTAGAACAAATTATAGAGAACCGTCTAGTTCACCCTGATACAATGCAAATGCATTCATAGCAAGTTTTCATTAATTAATGAATGTATTGGTATAATGATAAAATCACATGGTTTCTGTTATATTATCTTAGGGTGATCGCATTTCTTCTTTAGAGCATATTGATAAATGTTTTGCCAAAGTCTAGCTGTGAATATAGACTTTGATTTCAATAAACGATGTGTTCATTGAACGCCGCCTTTCCTTGATGATCTTGTTTATCATATTTTGTGTAGATATTGTATATAATATGAGAACTTGGCACTCACAAAATGATTCCTTTCGTATGGACGTCACAATTATTTTTTGTCACCAAATCCTTTACTACTTTCTCGAAATAAAAGCATAATTCACGAAATGTTTATATTGATATTTCAAAATATATAAACATTTCCTGCCATAAAACAATTGTTTAAATTTTATTGAATTTAAGACATTTTCTTTCCGTTTATCACATTTTCGACTCGGTATTTATTTTCACAACGAGATCGTACTTAAAAATGTGCCACCTTTGTCATTCCATACTTAAAATAGTTTGTGGTTGCTGTTACCAAATGAAATTGTGGCCATTTCAATCTTACTTAATTCTGTAATAAAATAAAAAGGTAAATACGGGAGTTGCGTTCTATGAGCCTTGCTCTTGTGTCTTATCCTTTATTTTGACTTTATTCCAGACATTTTAAATTCCGTTTGATATATTATTTGTATACAAAAATAGTTAGTTTTTTTGTAAGTCGATATATAAACTTATATTCTACTCGAAGCTTTCTCGCCGTATCCTCATTTTTTCTCTCATAAATTTGGTCTATCGTAAAGAGCCTTAATTTAGATTGATACATGTCAGATTCCCAGTCAAATTATAGTCTTGTTTAAGTATACATTGCTGAAGTAAAAATACGTTAAGTATATACATGTAATAAATCGAACAAATTTCGATAGTTTATAAGAAGTGCTATTTTCTCCTATTCTAATGCAAAAATATTCAACTTTCTTGTATCCTTCTCAGGAAACCCATTTTCTAGCCATATGACTTTTATAAATAATATCACAAATCTAAATTTAAAAATACCTGTCCATGTGTTTACCAAACCTTACAGAAGTGCTTTTTCGTGTATATCAAACCTTTCAAAAGAGTCATTTTTAGTGTATCAAACATTACAGAAGTGCAATTCCTAATGTTTATTCTTACAGAAGAGTCATTTATAGTACACTTAACAAATCTTATAAGTGTGCATGTATAAATGGTTTCATATTGGTATCAATATTTGCCCTATCATGCTGAAATTTTCAATAAATACAGAAAAGAGACATTTTATCATTTTTATTAAGTATTTTCATTCAAGATACAAATTTAAGATTTAATTTCTAAAATATGTGAATGCGTGTCGAAAGTCGATGTTGCAAAATGATGTCCTTATACTGTGTGTTCCCACCCTGACTGTGTATTACAGCCCGGCAGCGTCGTCACATCGATGTTACATACCATTGTAGATAATTTTAAGGTTTATGAGGAAGCTAGGTTACCAAAGAAGTTGCTCTGTACTTAATGATAAGCCTTCTCAGGTAGTTTGGTGTACACCCATGCCAGGCGCAACCTACAAATGATACAGACAAGTAATTACTAAATAAAAATATGCATTTTATGTTCGTCTTTGATAGAAACTGAATTTAATGATTTTCGACTTTTACAATGCAAAGGAATTAAAAGAAATATTTAAACAAATAAATTATATTACCAACCTCAGTTTAGTGTACTCCAGCGTTGACCAATCTTAGGGCTATGCCCACGCTGTTGTATAGATAATCTACCCATGTGGTGTTTTTCTGATATGTCGATCTCTATCGTATCCGAGAATAGCATGTGCAATCTTATTTCACCCATTCTCACAATTTGTTCGTGCATTGTGCGAATTTCGTTCGTTTATGGTTGAACGCACCTCATAATTAAAATTGACATGCTTGAGCATATGACATGTGTGGAAATTCAGCCAATAGTCTGAACACCAATATTTGTAAAAGAATATTGATAAACAAAAAAGTTATAAGGACATAAAAGGTGCACACTTATAAGGTTTGTTAAGTGTATATATCAAACCATACAGAAGTGTCATTACTAGTGTATACCAAACCTTACAGAAGTGCCATTACTAGTGTATACCAAACCTTATACGGTAGCAATTCCTAATGTATACCAAACCTTACAGAAGAATCAAGCCTAGTCTTTACCTTATTTTACAGAATTGTCCTTCCTAGTGTATACAAAACATGACAGAACTGTCATTCCTGGAATATACCAAACTTTACATAATATACCATATATTACAGAAAGTATATTCCTAGTGTTTCCAAATCCTTACAGTAGTGTCATCCTAGTGTATTACGTGTAACAAACCTTACAAACGTCCTACGGAACATTTCAGAAGCTCAAGACCTCACCTAAAATTTGGTATACCACGCAGTCTTTGAAACTTATAGAGAATATGATAAAAGTTTCTGGAAAGGAACTTTTGCTATTTAAGTATAAATGTTTTGTTTTTAATATAGAATATAAACAGTAATATCAAATAATGACAAAAGCACACACTAAAACCAAGTTTTTCCCTTGTCTTTTTATACTTATGCATGTAAAACAAATTTTGTTGTAACATTACATTATAAATGTGTTACAAAACAAGTCTGGTGCATTTAGTCTCGGTAATTGTCACGATTAATGATTAACACGCATGAATAGTACATGTTTCTTTAGGTTGATGCACTCAATAATCTTTAAGGAGGTAATATAACTCTAGTCATTTCTTGACAATGTTTTTGCAAAAAATGCGGTAATTCTATTTGAAAGTTGGCTGGTGCAAAAGTTAACTTCTCAAGTTCATTTCTTAAATGCAATATCTTAGGAATTGTAATCAAATATTGTCAGCAAACGTTTTCTTTATAACTAAATAGCAATAACTGTCTACAGAAGTTGTCAAAGACATGTAAATTTTAGTCAGACATTATTGTTTATGCAGAAATACCCATTGGATCATAAAATAGACTATTCAGTCAGAAATTGTTGTTTTAATGTTTTAAAAATTGTTCAACTCATTTTATGATAAAAGGATCGAACCACATCTTCTAAGCTAGGTAACGGATTTGTTTCGATTCAGAACGTATTTTAAAGGCTAAGAATTGTTACATGTGTTGCAAAAATAAAATAAAATACATGTCAACCTTTTGCATATGTTATTAACCTTCCTTTAATTATTAGGTGTTTACTTGTTTTATGAAATTTGAAATATCCGAGAATAAACATTTAGTTAAAGCATTAACAATGCTATCGTTTTACTTTTATTGGAACAATTTCAGACTTTCTGATAGACTATCGCTTTATACCAGAGACAACGGTTAATTAACACGTAACTGTAAACTATGTCCCAGAAGAAATAATATTTATTACGGAATCTTAGATTAATATACTCCATCCTGCACTAAAGGGCAGTGTAAAAGTAATGAGATTGAGGCAGCAGAAATCTTCCTGGTTATAAAGAACCTTATCATGACAACGGAACAAGGAAAATTGTATTTTAGGTTAGTTTTCACAAGTTTGAAATAAATGTCTTACATGTATATTGATTGGTAAATGGTCGTTAAATGTCTTATATTTTATCTGCGGAATAGATATATGATACTAGTTTTGTTATACAAATCCATCCGGGGGGAGCAAAAGCTAAAAGCGACCATTCTGAAACCAAGGCTAAAATGTCGTTAAACCTGGTGACGCCTCAAGACTTATTTGAAATCAATTTGCATTTTCTTTTCTGCAATCTTTCGCGAGCCTTTTTTCAATTTTGCGAGACTATTATCCACAATTCTACATAAATATTTATAGTATCATTTATTCTTAAAACTAAACGCAATTAACTTATACAATCCAACTGATTTATTATTTAAAGTTTTAACCTCCTAAGTAACAGTTGTATAGTATTCTCTAATACCCTATTTGTAAAAATCCACAAAGTCGTACACAACTTACTCCCTATCTTTGCCGATCGAGGTCTTGTTGTTAAACGGGGATAGTGAATAAATATTTACCTTTATTTCGACATTGATTTTAATATGGATTAATTACAAAAGTTAAAAGAAATAAACTACTCGTAAAAACGTTTTAATGTGAATCATAATATAATAATTAAATTATTTTAAATATAAAATATCCTATTTCTGGTTAACATTCATTATCTCTTGGGTTGAGTGTTAATCGTAATAAACTTTCCCTTTAAATTTTTTTCCCTCATTAACCTAGGAACTCTAACATAGCACCAGCATGGTGTCATTATTACATGTATTTTACATTCTACTCAAAGTAAATCAAACAGAACATTGTGTCTAAGAATCTATGTCTATAATCCCAAAAGAAACCATTGATGTTCATTTAACATGTTCTTATCAAATATACAATATTTTAGTATCACACATAAAAATATTACTTTAAAATGTTTTTGAATTTTAACCCAAAAATACTGATACAGTCACAGCTAAGATTTATTTAAATGAGTAATACTCGGAAGTGTAGTTGCAATGAATGATCCCTAACTCTTGTATTTGTAAAGATCCAGTTGGTTATGTATTTAAAGTTGATGAAATTTGATTCAATGGTTTTATTCTAACATGAAAGTCTTAACTAGAAATTCATATTGTCAAAGTTCAAAACGTCCAAAATTGCAGTTTGCACAGACAGATAATATATTGTCTTCTATACATTACTGTTTTAAAAACAAAGCAGTAAATTCTGGAAAATATGGATGCTTTATCAAAGAAAATTGGTACAAGTCTAATTCCCGTTTACATTTTGGAAAATCCCTGTACCCTAGAATAAAAAGACAAATATAAATAACATGATCTGAGACAAAAGTTTATTGATCATAACTATAAAAATATTCGAAAGTGAAGAGACGTTTGCAACTTATTCGATATCAGCAAATATTTTCCATAATTTATTATTTGTTCCCACCAATAAACACAAATATGTCGATTCGGTGACTGCATGTGTGTGCTAGCTTCTGAATAATTCAATAATGTAGCCGACTATTTTACAACATGAACTTCATGGGAGCCTAATTAAGGAACAAAGCTCGGCATTTGTTTGATTTCCTTTGATACCATGACATAAGAAAAAAAACGAAAATAAAATAATTTTGTATGTTATTATTATAGTAAGAATTTGTTACGATCTGTACTCTTTTATTATAATATTCTGTTTGTTTTCTTTTAGATATAGGTCAAGCATTTCATTGGCCTTTTACACTTGTTTGTTAATATTGTAAGTAAAATTCATCAGTTGTAAACTGATCCTTTTTTGCAATGATCATGTAATGCAATGCAACCTGTAACTCCTTTAACATTGTACACGTGCTTATTTCATGCTTTCCAGTGTTTTACTGTGATATATCAGATGATTATATTCTGATAAACCACTAGTGAAATTTATAAAATATAATTTTCACTGTAGCCGGACTATATCTGATTGCGGATGAAAAGAACATCATATCAAAATGAAATATCAGGCAAAAATAATGCCGTCATACGTAAATTTTGCTTCTTTAGATAAAGAAAGTGGATGTCATCATACATCATGTTAAAATGTCACAAAATTAGAGAAAATTTAAAAGAACTATATTTCAAAATTGATGATGTGACGTCACGATGTGATGACGTCATAAAGGAGAATGTACGACGGCAAATCAGTAACAAATATTTAAAAACACTTTAAAAGCATGAAATAAGAAGATTTTCTTTTGTTTTACGTTTAAGATTGATATATATTTCATTCGTGAACACCAGCTATTATATTTTCACTTGTGGCTACGCCACTCGTGAAAATACTGTATCTGGTGTTCACTCAGTGAAATATATTTAAATCTTACATGCAAAACAAACAAATTTCCTCTATATATTAATAATGCAAAATCTTACTTTATTGATATTTACAAGTTCTACTTATGTGAAGACGCGTGATGTTATGGATCTTCGGCAAAATAAGCTTAACTTATTCTTTTATCGATATCTCATTTACAATAGCAATAATTTCAGATAGAACGAAACATTTGATATCCATTTTGTGTAAAATCAAATTGTCAATTCGTTGATAATCATTTTTTTAATAAGAAGCAGCGGACGATTACATTAACATTTTGGGACGGCGCTGTATCGGTGCAGCTCAAACTGACACTGATCAACTTCACACATACAATATAAATTCTCTCAAACGAGATAATAGTCCTTTTCAGAAAGCAAGCGAATCAACCCTCGTAAAGCATAAAAAACAACAACAAAAACAAACAACAAACAAACAAAACTGTCACTTGAGTTCACGAGGTATTTTGGTGGAATTATTCACTGTATGCTCACATGCTTGATCTTAAAACTTGAGCCTAATAAAGTTTATGTTGTTGTTATTTGTTCGTTTGTGGGTGAACCTTAACTCGCACGACAATGTGTGTGCAAAAATGGCTGTTTTAGATCTGCGCCCTCCTATTATCATGATTAAAGCAAACCTTGTGATGAACCTTATTCTGCACCACTGATAATCGGAGAAAGGCTAAATGGCGATAGGAATAATCTAGATTATTTACATGATGTACGAAAAACGTCAAAACAATATCCTTAACATACAGTGTACGTTCCTGTTTCATCATAATATTTTCTTGTGTGTAAGCTAATAAATTATTCAATGATTCACACACAGTTCTAGTAATAAAGACTATACATAAACTTTGTTCTGAGCCTGATTAATAAAAATGAGTTATATATTGTTGTGATGATGATCCTAGCTTATGCGCAATCGATTCTAAGGATCATGTTTTATCTGAAACCATTAAGAAGAAAAAGAAAGAAAAAAGAAACAGCTTATGGCTTAACTTAATACCATGTACAAGCTTTTCACTCTTATTGAACCTTATTTCAGTGCCTATTATATGAATATATTCTAAACATTCTAATAACAATTTATATTATAAATCATAAAAAAATTGACAGTTATCTTTGAATATAAATTGTTCAACCTGATTTGAAAATATCAAGAAGTATCTCTAATAAAGATACCCAACCGAAGTAACACTGGTTAACTTGAATATGTTTACTTAGTTCTTAGTTTAGCTGCAAAGTCATCAAAAATTTAAAGATAGCTTGCATAACAATGACATAATAATTCTTGTAGGGTTATTAATATTGAAAATTATAATGTGTTTCTAAACGAAACTGTCGTGTTTCGGTAAGTGTACTCAATTTCTACCCTAACATCTACGCAGTCGGTCGGCAATTTATTTTTTATAAGTACCTTTTAAATATGCAAATATAAGTGAAAATTATAAATTGAACCCAATTAAACAGACGGATCAAACAATATAAGAATAAACAATATAAATATATGAGACACTTATTGAACATCATAAACTTAGGGTACCTGATACGTTCTTATATTATTCTCGTTATTTTGGACAAAATTAAAACTCTTGTGTAAAAATAAACTCAGTAAGATCTTAGATAAGATCATCACTAGAAAATGTAATGAGATCTGAATACAGTGTAAAATGTTCTGTGGGGAAAAGTATTGTTAAACAGAAATATCTGAGCAATTTAACTAGTTCAAAGTTAAAGAACTGTTCTATACATTTTATTTTCGAATTATCAAAAATCAAACAGTTTTTTTGGTTTTACATCAAAAACGTATCAAGGTAATTTTCTTGTTGAGCATTGATTTCTTAGTTGTCAATGAGATGTACGCTATACGAAATCTTCTCATGTTGGATGTAAGCATTGATAGGATTTCACTAAACTATACGAATAATCATAGTTATTATAAAGCTTCAAAATTATGGAAAAACTATTAAATATGGAAAACAAAAACATTATAAAGCTTCAAAATTATGGAAAAGTTATTAAATATGGAAAACAAAAACAAGACAGGTTTGAGATATGATTTATAATATTGATTTTAAAGCGCCCTATTCACAGAACATATCTGCTCCTAAAGAAAAATTACGTTGTAAGTCAATGGTATCTAGTGCAGCAATGATATCTAGAGCTACAGATATATCTAGAGCGGCAAGGTTATCTAGAACTGCAGTGATATCTAGAGCTGCAGTGATATCTTAAGCTGCAGTGATATCTAGAAGTGCAGTGATATCTAGATCTGCAATGATATCTAAAGCAGCAAGGATATCTTAAGCTGAAAGAATATCTAGAGCAGAAAGGATATCTAGAACAGCAGTGATGTCAAGAGCAACAGCGATATCTAAAGCAGCATTGATATCTAGTGCAGCAATGATATCTAGAGCTGCAATGATATCTAGAACATCAGTGATATCTAGAACAGCAGTGATATCTAGAACTGAAGTGATATCTATAGCAGCAGTGATATCTAAAGCAGCAATGATATCTAGAGCAGCAATGATATCTAGAGCAGCAATGATATCTAGAGCAGCAGTGATATCTACAGCAGCAATGATATTTAGAGCAGCAATGATATCTATAGTTTAAATGATATCTAGAGCAGCAGTGATATCTAGATCTTAAATGATATGTAGTGCAGCATTTATATATAGTGCAGCAGTGATATCTACAACAGCAGTGATATCGAGAACAGCAGTGACATCTAGAGCACCAATGGAATCTAAAGCAGCAATGATATCCAGAGCAGTGATAATATCTAAAGCAGTTATGAATCAAGAGCAGCAGTGATATCTAGAACAGCAATGATATCTAGAGCTGCAGTGACATCTAGTGCAGCAACGATATCTTGAGAAGTAGTGATGTTCAGAGCAGTAATTATATATAGAGAGAGAGCGGAAAGGATATCTAGAGTAGTAGTGATGTTTAGAGCATAAATTGAAAATGTCGTTTGCATCTATCCAAGGAAATGAAGAAAGGTCATTGATATATTCCTTTTCAAACTTTGAAATAAATTATTCTGTCAATGTTCTCATCAAACGAATGTTTAAAACTTTACAAAATCGTCTGTTGATTGCCATCTTATTTAAAACCTAAGACATCTGCAAACAAAAGTCTTGCTTATTTTTAAAAAAAATTACGTCAATTCATTAACACAAATGAGGAAAGGTATAGCATGGGTTGCTTTTTCTCTATGTTTTTGTGAGTAATGACAGAAATGAATAACGCAAACTTGGTAAGAGAAAAGTTATTTCGGTTGTTATTGAGATTTTGTCACGGGCCAAAATGAAAATTTGTACATAACTACTATACAATATAAACCAGTATGTGGTACAAAACATACATTTTAAAACAGTTTTATACTAATATATTTATAAAATCATTGATGAAATTTAACAAAAGAAACATTTATCTCCTCAAAATGTGACAGACAAGTCCTTAAAAGAAAAAAAAAACAAAAACGCATGGAATATATAACTGGATTTATTTTAATCATAATGATGCTCTTTTTATTATGTTATGTTATGTTATGTTTTTGTTTCCTGCAAGTCATAGTTCAAACATATTAGCAGTTTTATAACAGCATTGCATGTATGTTCGACAACATTTTTTGCATTAAATTTTACAAACATTTTAATCCACAAAGTTTACTTGTCATTTAAATTAATATTCAATAATAATAATAATAATAATTATAATAAATAACTGTGTTGTTCTGAATACGACATTGTGTCTGTTAAGTAAACTTTACTTTTAATCGCAAAATTGATACAAATATTCTTCAAAAATAGCAAATAAATGTGCTGTAATTAAATGTGATTTAGTGTAATTGTGATTTAGTGTGATCGGTACATATGCATATAAACCTTATGCATGTTATATGTATTTAATTTCTATTTACTTATTTTGTTCTTCTTTTTATACTAAACGAATTACTTCTAGATCAAAATATAATATTTATATAAAATACAACAAATAACTTTGTTATCATGAATGTTGACATATATTTGTTGTGACTCAAATAAACTATTAAACTACATGTATCATATTCTGAAGGTCAAATACAGGAAAGGTATTTTCTTGCAACACGCTATACACAATCATTATTCTTTAAAGTTAGGAACTATGGTATGATTTTAATCACGATATACAAACACATAATTATTATATTAACAAATATCCCAGTACAGAATTGCACTCTCTGAGACATGTAGTAAACTAGGAAGAAATAAAATTGCAACATTTTCTCGTGCATTTATTATTAATTAGGTTTTAGTATGTGACATAAACAAAAAAGATATATGCATTGAGATCAATAATACTTTAAGAAAAAAAGTATTGCAGAAATAAAGAACATTTTACTTACAACATCATATAAAAGCCACTGTGGATCTTAGTCCGTCCAAATAAAAAGTATGGTTAGGTAAAATCTAGATCACCAATAACCAAGCATAATGCTAGAGTAATTTACTATTAAGGTTGGCGATGTTTTATTTAATCACAAGATTCCATTTGTTTTACCTTACAGCGAGATCGTATTTTGCAGTTATCGAATTCTCCTTGTGAGCAGTCAGAATTATAATTATATCCTATGGGTTCTCTCTTTCAAATTGATAATTCTTTCTGCAGACAATTGTAAGTTTACATATTTGATCGTCTTTTAAATTCTTAAAATTTGCTAATGTTTTTATTTCTATAAACGATGGCTTCGTGTAGATATTGTTTTTATAATAAGAACTTTGCCTTTGGGATCACTGAGCTCAGCACTTTTAAGAGTTGAGCATTGAGTATCGCTCAGGCCGGTGCAAATGGCGTGAACGTACAGACTCAATCAAACCGAGTCTGCAATTTAGTTGTTTTTAATGCTTCCATTGGATCACTTTTCCAAATATTGGAACTCACAAAACGATGCCCTTAGTAAAATAGTCACAATTATTCTTTCGTTCCCAAAACGTTTTACTAGTTTCACGAAATGAAAGCATTACTCCCGGGAGGTTTACAATTGTAGGTTTACATATTTGATCGTCTTTTAAATCCTAAACAAATCCTAATGCTATTACAGTATCGTCGATAAAGTAAAATCGAATGTCTTACTCCTGCTGCCGAGCGGTAAAAATGAATAACTTGGTAAATTTTTTACGTTTTTTATACGCCGTTAATTGTACATAAGCAATGCATAGTCATTAGAGGTGCCTTTGCATTTAACTGGAATTTAATCGGTTTTTACGAAGAAAAAAAATTAAATAAAATTATTAACTATTTTTATCATTTTATTTTTAGTTATGTGCCTCTAAGTTCGAATCATTAATCCCTTATCATTTACTGATTGTTGTCCCAGAAGTAATAATATGCAGCTGAATCTTTTATTAATGATGTTTATCCTACAGTAATGTAGTGTAAAAGTAATTGCGGACACAACCTCAGTTCTTATTGCAAGTTGGTTATTTAAAAGAGTTACATTGTTTCATGCTTTAGGCACCAAAAGTCAGGTACCATGTAGATAATATGCAATATGGTTCCAATCATATGCATGATATACACAGATGAACATTGCATCGGGTTCACTTAGAATAAATGTTAAATATCGATTTGCCCTTTTGAGACGAAGATTTGATGTCTTTAAATGGGGTGTTATGGTATAAACATTGCAGGAAACATGTTTGTTTTATTTTATTTTTTTCGGTTAATAATATATTTAATTATTATTAGACATATGTATAAACTTGATATCAACCAATAAATGGCCGGCGCCCAGTATAAACAAAACTAAACACACACACATCATGTTGCTATTTTAGTAGGTTTGGTAATAATTTCACATATGCCCCCTTGCTGTTGTTACATGTACCTACATGTAAATATGCTGAAACTTTTCTTTTATACTCAGTGGTCATCATGTTAAGGACAATTTAAACAAGATGTTTTTAACTATCCGAAGACAGCAAATATATTTATTTATACGCTTTCAACATGAATACACTTTTCTGAAGTTATAGTTTTAGAAAATAAGTTAGCTAATCTGAAGGCGTTTAGCTTTCAATAATAAAGACAATGAATCGTATTATCTAACCATCGTCTGTGGAAAGATTCAATAAATTTCTCATATTGCCTATAGGGAACACATATCTGAAAACACTCTGAGAATAATTCAATGGCTACGAAATATGAATACTTTATTAAGTAAAATATAAGCCTAAATCTTTCGTTATTAAAGTCAGTTATCAGACTAAGCCTCGAAAGAAATGCATAATTATATTACATATCGTAGTCATTTGAGGGTAAGTCAAAACAGTTTTTAATACCAGTAAAATTGTATTCTGTGAGTAATTACTATTACATTATATTCCTACTGTATGAGCATGATTTATGAAAAATCAGCTATAAAATATATTATTTTTTCTAAAACACAGCTACTTACACGACGATTCTGTACTGTATATAACATTGGGAACTTCTATATAAGTAAAGTGTGACTTTTAAAAAACAATTTTAATCATGCACAATTAATGCAAGCTGTCCGTAAGAAAATGGTATTTTGTTTTGGTTTATAGATCTACATAATTTTTTAGTTCGATTGTGCAGGAAGCTATCAGCTTAAAAAATTATGTATAAACCAATTAAGAATTAAAGATACCTTATTGTATCTTTGCAGACGAACAAACATATCTAAATTGATAGTGAGGTAAATAGTTAAATAGTTACAAAAAAAGCTCTAATTAATCGTAAATGAACCTACACAATGTTTAAACAAACACAACGTTGCTTATATTAGTTTCTAGACTATTAAAAAGTCTTTTCATACCATATTGGAGTCAAATGTTTAACAAATACAACACGAATTTAACATTTCGTGATAATTAGAAGACAAAACTATTCAAAATAACATCAAGTTATAGATTTTGATTTTCAGTAAGGATTCAAAGGTCTTTCAAAGTCTTTTATTTGTTCCTTCTGTTGGCAAGTAATGATTAAATACATTAAAGTTATTTTATACAAACTCTGTATATATATCTTGAAATAAAGCATAATATTTCATACTAAATAAACCATTTAAAAAAACAAACAAGCACGTGTTTCAGGCAGTCGCAATAGAGAATTAAAGACAACTTATTGTATCGTTGCAGACGAAGAAACATTTCTAAATTGGTACTGAGGTCAATAGTTAAATAGTTACAAAAAAGCTCTAAAATCATCCGATCGATAAAGAAAAATGGGGTATATCTACCGTAAATTACTGCTTACTTAGGATAATAAATCAATTCATATGTTTCAATTAAGTGACTGCATATGTGCTTACTGCTGAATTATTTAGTAATGTAGGCTACAGTTCTACAATAAAAACTGTGAATATCTCATATTATGAATAAAGGAAGAGTATCGCGAAATTTCCGAAATTTCAATAAATCGTTGGATTGTAAAGTGTTTAGGTTACATTAGAGTATTTCATAGCGCAGTGCAATGGACAATTAACTGATATTATACTGTGTTGCTTAGGTTGGTAATAAGAAAAGACGTTTACTTATTTGGTGACACAAACGCAACCAGATCTTGGACCATTGAGTATTGTCACGTTATTCTTACAGTAATATTTCAATGAAGACTCTAGTCATATACGATGCATGTTGTCCATTAAACAATGCATTTATCTTTTTCTCGACTGAATATTTAAGAATATCTTATACAGTCAAATTACAATTTGCAGCGCATTTAATGTTGTGTCAGGAAATACGATAATGAATTATACTATAGATAAAAACATTTTTGTACACTAATCATTTATGATATTAAGTAAATGTACATTGTTTGCATTTTTAAACAACAGCGTCAATTAGTCTGGCTAACCATTACTATCAGCAATCACAAAGTAAAGACTATAAATGTATTTAGTATATATCTGTATAACAAAATAAAATATGAATTATGCAATGTATATATTTTTCATCATATTACAGATCAGAAAAAATGTAAGAGTCTAGAATAAAAAAAGGCGACAGCAATCAGGCATTGTGCGAAGGAAAACTTGTCAAAACATAGAATTATTAATAATTCTAACACGACCCGCATTTTTCCCTATTGAACATAGAAGAACCGAAAGTGTGTGTTATAATGCTATAAAATCACTGTTTGACGTTCTATATTTAGAGATGTGACGTAATCATTATACACGTGACGTAACCACTAAAAATGTGACGCGCTGACAATAAGTACGGAAACAAATCAGGCGTAATTTAGCTAATTATCATGTACGGCAGCATTTATTTGTTGATGTCGTGTTAGAATCGAAATAATATATCCAAATCAGTGATTTTATTGTCGTTCGGATTCGCATCATTATATCACTCGGGCTACGCCCTCGTGATATAATTCCCCGTATCCGAACTCCAAACAGTGATGTTATTGAGCAATAAAATCACAGTTTGGGATATACTATTTCTTAAATTAAAATGCTACAACACGTAATGCCAACTTGAATTTTCTGTAATCAGTGCGTATGTTAAAAGATGATACTTTTATCCATTATGGTTCTTTCAAAGGAAGAAACTTTTGATAAGACGTCAGTCCGAAGAAATATTACTGTCCAATGTCAATCGTATTTCTCTTTCATTTACTTTGATCAATGGACAAACCAATACTTACAGCGGGGTTGTGTTTCCTGTATAATTCAGTCAGCCATAATGCTGCTTTCATACAATATATGGCAGTTTAAACGATATTTCGGTATTCATTTGTTAAGAAAAGAAAAAACAGTTGTTAAAATATACAATCATTGAAATTTCAGTTTATTATAAGTTATCTTATCTGGTAGCTTTTTTTGTTATATTATATGATTCTCGTACACAATTAGATAAAAGGTAAATGTACGGATCACAATGGTTCTGTGATTGATGTTATTGTAAATGTCAATATGGACTGATTGTGCTCAGCTCGCAAGAGAGCGAACGCAAAAATAAATAACATAAAAGTAAACAGTTAAACCAGTTCAAAAAGAATTATAAAAAATAAATGCAAAAAACAAAAAAAACATCACTGTTAATATTATAGGCGTTGCTTTATTTTTAAAGTAAAACCGAAATTGATTACATTTGTGTATTTTTTTATCTTGAACTTTTTATTATAGCAACAATAACAAATATATGATTCATTTAAACATAACATAATGAACAAGGCTAAATAAAAAAATCAAAGACTATGTAATATATATTAGAGCAAATTATAAAGAACCGTCTAATTCACCCTTATAAAATGCAAAAGCACTCACAGCGAGTTTAAATTAATTAATGAATGTATTGGTATGATAAAATCACATGGTTTCTTTTATATTATCTTAGGTATATTATCTTAGGATGATCTAATAAAGAATATGATAAAAGTTTCTGTAAAGGAACTTTTGCTATTTAAATATTAATATTTTGTTTTTAACATAATTTAAACAGTAATATCAAATAATGACAAAAAGCACACACGTCAACACAAATTTTCTCTTGTCTTTATAAATTTTATGCGTGTAAAACAAATTTAGTTGTAACATGACATTATAAATGTGTTACAAAACAAGTCTGGTGCATTTTGTCTTGGTAATTGTCACGATTAATGATTAACACGCATGAATATTACATGTTTCTTTAGATTGATGCACTCAATAATCTTTAAGAAGGTAATATAACTCTTGTGTTTTGTAGTCAATGTTTTGGAACTAACAGTAGAACAAACATGCGGAATTTTGTTTGAAAGTTACCTGGTGCAAAAGTGATCTTCTCAAGCACAAATTCATTTCTTAGATGCGATATCTCAGAAATAGTAATAAAAATATTGTCAACAAATATTGTGTTTATGTTTAACTTGTTAGTTTTCTTATGATGTTTGATTTGAACTACCAGTGAACATTTTACCATAGAATGTTTACTATATGAATTTTCTCAATATCACAATCTAAACGTATGTCATTAATTGCGGAACAGCCGAGCGCTTTACGCGTCGGACGAATAATTTAAAGATCGTATGCAGCGTGGGTTCAAACTCAGAAACAAAAACTTTGTAAGAAAATTTACACCCATTTCTCAGTGCTGGTTGATTCAAGAAACAGATTCAAGAGCGTGTACATAAGCTTATAGCGTCATATACATTCGGATTTAAATAAATTATGTTTGAACTAAACGATTCTTATTCGTTGTTTTCTTAATGTCCGATTCCTTTCCTCTCTGTGTATATTCAAATTTGTTTTAAGTTTTGACATCTGTCATATCAAAGGCGCCCACCACATGCAGTAGTCATGTAGTTTAGAACAATGATTGGCTCAAAGAACTGTCAGATGAAATATACGTCATTTGGTGTATGTTTCACCTAAGGATTTTAATATTTTTGATGGCAAATTATGCGTGACCTAGATTGACCTTAAAACACTTTAGACTTAATGTAGACAATATTTTTTAGCATCGAAGGCTGAAAGTTTCAAAAAGGATTTTAAATCTTAAAAATATGGATTATCTTTATTCTGTTTATTAATTATTCTTCTGCTGTAGGGAGAAGAAAATACACCAGTAATCTTTTTTTTTCACAATTTTTGACAAAAATTTACAATGATCACAAGTGCCGAATTTGGCACCAAAAAACCAACAAACACCGGATAACTTGGTAGCTACTGCCGGCAATGCTGGTCAGCACATATTTGAAGTACACACCGCTTGTGTAATAATTATACGATAATAACATTTCCTTTTTGAATTTTCACAATTTCTTATTATGAAGTCAAAGCATGATATAAAATAATTCAAAATGTTTCTTAAGACACATGTTAATATCATTATATATCACGAATGAGTTGATAGCAGTCACTACAAAGAAATACTAGCGCTCATAATTCAAGAGCGTTGATTCTTCCGGCGGGGTTTTTCTTTTCTTTATTGAACCTTCAAGTTGTGCCAGTCTTTATTAACCATTTTCTTGAATAATTGTGATTTAATATTATTAATTCAGAAAATTTCAACAATTTACACAGTAATTTTTCAGGGATCCCAACGGAATCCCCAGCTAGGAATCACAGAGGTTCCTCCCGACATTTTGGGATCCTCAGAATCCCGGGATCCCGTATGTCAAACCTGGCGATATTCAGTCGATTTATTGGTTGTCTCACGAGTTCATGATGCAATCAAAATGCGTGTTCTATACGACGTTTATTATTACCTACATAATTGCGGCATCCAATTAAATTCAGCTTTGAAAAGTTCAATGTTAAAAATTTGAACAATTTTACAGCAAAAAATAAAGAAATGTTCCCGATAGTTTTATCTTTCTTCGTAGTAAATTGAAAAATATAATTTAGTTAAACACGATTTCAATGGTCGATATTTAACACACCTGTTGCTGTATTTCGACACAAATAGATTCATTTAACCCACGTCTTGGAATAATCAGCCGTGGGTAATCAACGATGCACATGATTTAGTATATGATAAAACAGACAATTTAGTCAGCAATTATTGTTTAATTTTCTAGAAATGGTTATACACATTTAATTGCAAAAAGGTCGAATCACGCCTGCTTGGCTAGAAAACATGTTTGTTACGTTCCAGAACGTATATTTAAAGGCTACAAATTGTTAAATGAATAGTAAATTTTAAAATTAAATAAAATATTTACCTTTTGCTATTAAGCGATACAAATATCATTAACTTTCCTTTGCTTGTTTAGGTGTTTAACTGTTTTTTCAAATTTGAAATATCCTAGAATAAACTTTTAGTTTAGTTAAAGCTTTAACAATGCTATCGTATCACTTTATTGGAACAATTTCAGACTTTCTGCCAGCCTCTCGCTTTATACCAGAGACATCGGTTAATTAACACGTAACTGTAAACTATGTCCCAGAAGAAATGATATTTATAACAGAATCTTAGATTAATGTGCTCCATCCTAGTAATGGGATTAAGGCAGCAGAAATCTTCCTGGTTATAAATTACATAATCATGACAATTGAACGAGAAAAATTGAAATTTATGTTAGTTTTCACAAATTTGAAATAAACGTCTTATATTGATACATAAACGTTGTTAGCTAATGATTGTTAACTGTTATATTATTCAAAGTTTTTTGTGAAACAAACTGCGTACTATTTTTATAATAAGTTCAGTTATACACTGCATTGCACTGGTCGTACATTTTTGTACTTTTTATAATTATTATAAA
Organism: Ruditapes philippinarum; assembly: GCF_026571515.1. Classification (NCBI taxonomy): domain Eukaryota; kingdom Metazoa; phylum Mollusca; class Bivalvia; order Venerida; family Veneridae; genus Ruditapes; species Ruditapes philippinarum. The sequence continues at coordinate 103,664 of NW_026857795.1, forward strand.
TACTTGTAAGCTGATGTACACGTGTGTTATCAAAGCAGATTACTATTAAGATGAAAATGTATAAGAAGTAACCAAAATTCATTCAATTCGTTACTTATTACTTTTCACTTATTACTGCATTATATTTGTATGACTTCAAGGACAGGAAGTGATAATTATTAAATGAAAAAAATGTACGAAATTGGGCAGGCAATAAAATTGTTCCACCTTTGTACTCATTAAATATGATTCCACCATTGTACTCGTTTTTTTTTTAAAACTACTTCGTTATGCAAATGCACAAGATGTCATTGCGAATTTTGCTCAAATGCGTTTCATTTTCTGAAAACCACGCATTTTAGTACCTGTTCCCCCATTGTACTCAACAACCAAAATAATTGTTTCGACTTTCAGGCCTTGCAAAGTAATCAATAACAAAACAGTACGTGGTTTTTGGGGGCGCATGCGCAATGCGCCCCCAATGTAATAACGACAAATTCAGATTTACTATGATATGAACACAAATAGTCAGCTACCTACGCTAAGCAAAATAGTTCCAAAACTTCGCAGTAACTCCAAAATCATAGTTCCCTATCTATTTTAAAATTGACTGGCCAATTTTGTACTAAATTTAGCAATCGTCTTTTAAAATTGTATGTATATTTTTGCTTTACGCGATTTTAATATTACTACGCCAGCGGTCGATCATAGCCAAAGTACTTGCATAAATATAGTACAAATTACATGTAGTCACAAGTTAATTAAGTGTCATAGAACTCAAAAATTTAGCAAGTAATGGAATACGGATTTCAGATCAGCTAACTTTAAAGCTTATAGGGCCTAATGCTTCATAAGTGTAAATTTAAGAAAAACAATGCATGCATGCGTATGAATACGAACTATTTTCGCCCTAACGTCATTTTACCGCAATCGCCATTGTTTACAAGTTCATCCGTGAAAGATTGAGAAGTTTATATAGAAGTTCCACGTGTTAAAACGAGTTGTAAGTTTTATATTACAAAAACCTTATCTCCCATTTACCTAACTGTTGAATAACTTTGCTTGTTTTGCATTTATCCATTTATCAGTGGCGAAATCGTTGGCGATTCTGGTTGCTTACAAAAAATACAAGAGTTTGACTTAATACCGGATATGAAATACAACGTTATTCAAGATGAGTGATGTTCATTGTTTATATTTCATAACGTTGATATTTAAGTTGCAATTAAAAGCTGTATTTTTTACAAATTTTCTTCACAATCGGCCATTATCGGGTAAAGCTTTTTTGTACTGAATTGACCTTATAATCAAATTTTAAGTTTAGCAGTTCCTTCCCTTGAAAGCCCTCCCTCAAACCATTTCCTACCCAGACATTTTTGACCCATTTTTTTATATATTTTTTGGAGGTGAGTTATTTACATCTAGCGTATACATATTGTTGATGCTTACGTTACAGCTTTTTTAAATAAAAAATATACAAGTAGTGCCAGTCTCTCATTGTACTGCAAATTCATAATAAGCTACAAAAAATCGACATGTCTTGCCTTGTCCATCACCTCGGCTTACAGACACTTCACCCCCAGACACTTCACCCTAGGCCCTTTTTTGCAGACACTTCACCCCTCATTTTAAGAAATTTGAGTAAGGTTATAATTATATTTACACTGGGGATTAGCATCGAAAAACCCTGACATTTGCTTAGTTCTGCATAACTATTATCTATACGCTAACTAAGTACAATTTTTTTTTGGAAAAATGCGTTTTGACTCAAATTGATACTACATAACTGACAGGTATTCATGCCACATGGTTAATTTTGAATTTTATCCAGGGAGACATGAGAATTATGCATAATATTTATACACATTTAAAGTTAAACCATGCATAATATATTGATTTCCTATTGGAGTGAAAAAAATGAGTACATGTACATAAATAATGTTCGGAAGTATATTAAAATGAACTAGGTACAAATATTGCTCTGTCAGATGTAGTTGTACTTGGTTTTTATCACATATCACTTATCAATATGAAATCATCCATTTTATATATGCCAATTTTGGATGGGAATTTTGACAGTAATTTTGGGAGTCTAAAAATAAAACATTTGAAAATTTGCTGTCTTTTTTTATTGGGAACGTAAATAGTTTTATAAGGGAAAAATGCTGTTCTATTACAAATAGAATAGATAATAGTTACAAATACTACAAATAATATATCAGGAATTGAAAAACGAAAAACAACAACAACAACAATGCTTAAAAAATATAAATTTCCTACATGTTCTGACTCATTTTTCTTTTTTGAAGACAATTTTTCTTTTTTGAAGGCACTGTTTAACTAACTTCTTTCTGGCTAAACATTTGCCAAATATTGCATTGTGACATTTTAAAAAAATTTTGTGGAACATACTGGAATCGCCGCACGGGCTTTTAGTAAGTTTTTACAAAATAGAATCAGACAGAATTAAGCGTTGCATTCAACAAATCAACATCAGTTTTGCCCATCAAACACACGGGAATTATTTTGTGATCTGTCTTACTAGTAAAACTTGAAAAATGGTTTCAAAAGAATTGAATTGAAATTTGATTAATTTATGCTAGAAATTTCACATGTCCTGCAGGATGGGCATTTTTGGGAGATTAACTTGTCTAGAGTCATTTTTACTCGTATTTATCATTTATGAGCGGACAAGTGGATTTGTCGAGCCTTGATTAACTGCAAGTGATTAACCACATTATTTCCATAAAACTTATACTACATGTAATTACATTGTTTGAGATAATAAATCATTTGACTTACTAGTGAAATAAGTTTAAGACTGCATAATATTGATATAAAAGTGAATTCAGTTAGTGGGTTCCAAACTACAGGTGGAAACTGTTCTATTTTCTATTCAAGTTTTTTTTTGATGAAACAAAACTTAATCCTGACAACAGTTATATATGCTTAACAGTGTTGTATTTTGATTATTTTAAAATCTGTTGAAAATATTCATATTAAATTCATGAAAAGAAGTTTAAAAAAAAAGAGAAAGAAATGAGATTTGGGCATAATTTTTAAGAAGGTAAAGATTACAGTAACTTCAATGAAAAAGTAAGATAGGTAACAAAAATCAATCAAACGAAAAACACATTTAAATTTCAAGTTGTTCCTGACATGTCTAAGTTGTTCCTGACATGTCAGAACAAAATTAATAATTTTTTTTTTGAAATCTGGTAACCTTGAGCTATGTTCTCTACCGATTGAGCTATGATTCCGACAATTATTACTCACTTTTACAATTGTTAGTCAATCATATCTGGACATGCAACATTCAACTTACCCATATATATGCCTTTAAAAAGGACTGTTTCGACTATAAATACTTGAAATTATAAAGAAATTGCCCTATTATTCTTTACAGTCTATTGTGTATAGGCTAAATTTAGGAGACACTTGTGAAAATACGCAATGAAAAATGAATAATTACATTGAAAATACAGGAAATGAAAATGAGCATTTTACTTTATCAATATTTCTTAATGTTTCAATGAAATATGTAATTAAAAGAACTATTGTATTGATTAGGAAAAGTTTTTATTTCAGGTTTGTGAATAAAGGCTTGTTTGTTAGATTTCAATTGTGGCTCAGTTGGTTGTTTGCTGAGAAGCTGTGAAACATAATTATACAGGCCATTAAGGTAAAAACATGTTAGCTTTTTTCTGACTTTGATATATATATCCATCTTACTGTAGCATAACAAAAGAGAACAATAGAATTCATTCCATAACAATAGAATATGGGGCCATGGCCCTTTAATAAACAAAAGGAAAAACAATAGTAATGGTCCTTAATCCCTTTTCGGTCACACGGGCAAACATTTTCTTCAAGTAAGACCATACATTATATATGTTAGAAAGTTAAAAAGGAAATGTTCATTGTTATATATATATTTGGTTTGAAAATCTTTGTACATTTACAATTTTGACCAAATAGTTTCTCAAAGTATTTATTTAACATTAACTGACATAATTAGTGGCATATGTTTCTAACTTCTTTTCCAGGAGGTTTTTGTCAGATTGATGAATGTGAAAATAAGAGGACCCATTTTGAGAATGCTTTTTATGAATGGAATCAAGAGAGATAAAGTCTAAAATGTGATACTGTCAATGTGACTAACCTTGAAGTAAACAGATGACACAATGTTTTTTCAATGTCATGGGCATATAATGAAGAGGTACATGATTATTTGTACACACTTTTCCTTAATAAATACTTTCTAAATGTTTGACATGTTTAAAGGCCAACACAGGGCTCAAGGTTTATTTAAAATCTGTAAGCTTGGCACTAAGAGCCAATTGTATATTAATTATTTCAATATCTTTTCATTATGCATTCTGTTGTTAATTTAGGAACAAAAGTCGATAGCAAAAACATTTTAGCCGTGTCATGACAAAACCAACATAATGGGCATCCGCCCAGTCTGATCAGGATCCATACTGTTCGCTATCAGTTTCTCTACTTGTAATAAGGTTTGTAAGCGAACAGGCTGAACAGCATGGATCCTGATCAGACTAACCTGGTCTGGATCCATGCTGGTCGCAAACCCATTATGTTGGTTTTGTCATGACACGGCTCATTTGTGACATGTAATTCACTTAAATTGTATTTTGAAATTCAAGTTTTCATTCCTTTCACCTCAAGGCATTTGACATTGAAATAGTGACTTCATGTAGTAAGCAGTCAGTAAAACCTTATCATCTCATCTTGACTTAGCTGTATATAGATTATCAGAATCACTCACATTTACAAATTTATATGACTTTAAAAAGTTGTGTTACTAAGCAAATAAATAGATTTAATTGGGGTGACCATAGTCAAAGAAATGCACCTAAACCACTTACCTTTAAAGATATACTATGCTCATCAGTAAAATATTTTAATCATGAAAATGTTTTGAATTCTATGCAATTCTTTTTGAATATGTCTAATTTGAATGAATTAACTATGCATTGGAAGCCATGTTCCTTCTTACGAGACAAACAAAAATTTGGTCCTTCTTAAAAAAACTGTCAGTTTCCTAACAACACTATATATTTATATTGTGACCAACTATAGCATGTGGTGTTTTTACATTACATAGCTACTTTATGTAAAAATAAAACATGCTAATTTTATGTTTACAAAGAGACTGTGTAGCAATTATCAATGTTCTATTATATTTAATATGGATTCTTTAATGTGAGAAAGCAATCCAGCTAGCTTTAAAAAAAGGGGGTGGTTCTACTCAGATGCTCGTTTGTGAAATCTGATCAGAGGGGTTGAGCTCTGGCATTGGTCGCGCATTTTTTGGTTTTATACCTTTATAAATCAGAGTAATTCTAACAGAAAGATGCTGAAAAAAAGTTAACATACAAGTATGGAATATCTCGGTCAGCAATAAACTTTTTGAAACTCTATTTCAGAAAACAGAGATGCTTGTTTGACAGATACAGTAATAGTAGGAGTTATGAGGGAAGATAGATTGCAGTGATAACTATATTGAGGCACCACTTCATCACCAAGAACATGAAATGAATTATCAATGTTTTCAATGTGTTTGAACACCCATTTTAAATAATACAGCTCAGAGTGAATTTTTCAAAATAATTAATTCTGTTTTCAAAGTTTTTTATTTAGATGTTAGTTGATCTTGTCAAGTACTTTATTTTTTAGGGATGGCAACAATTACTAAAATCAATACTCGAGTACTCGGTCATTTAGAGTATTGACTATTCGGTTACTGGGATGATTTCCAATGATCTTTAAATTTTTATCACACAATATCAAAACCGTCTGCATGCTACCTTCATTTTCTATTTTAATTCATAGAATTTGTAGCTATAAATAGGATTGCAAGAAATACATATAATAAATATAAGCATAAGAAATGTCAATGACAGCATTTATTATATACCTATAAATTTTCTTCCTAAAACACAGGATTATCTTGAAGCGCAAATAGTTTTCAACGGTTAGAAAATTCTGTATTATGTTAGAGACAAAACAGTACCCTATATGAAATGCCTGGACAATTTTTATGCTCCCCGAAAAATTTCATCCCCTTTTCTTGTCCGGGACTTAACTTTGAAACAACAAGAGGTATCAACATGAAACTTTGTAGGTAAGGTAGATAGATCTCATTGAGTAGGTGTGCAGTGCACAAGAACCGTAACTCTGCCTTGCCTAATTTTTGAATTATTCCCCTTTGTTTATTTTTACACTTTGAACTTTGTCCGGGACATAACTCTAAAACTATAAGAGGTATCAACATGAAACTTTGTAGGTAGATAGATCTAATTGAGTAAGTGTGCAGTGCACAAGACTGTAACTCTGCCTTGCTTAATTTTTGAATTATTCCCCTTTGTTTATTTTACACTTAGAACTTTGTCCAGGACATAACTCTAAAAGTATAAGAGGTATCAACATGAAACTTTGTAGGTAGATAGATCTCATTGAGTTGGTGTGCAGTGTACAAGAACCGTAACTCTGCCTTGCCTAATTTTTGAATAATCCACCTTTGTTTATTTTACACTTTGAAATTTGTCCGGGACATAACTCTAAAACTATAAGAGGTATCAACATGAAACTTTGTAGGTAGATAGATCTCATTGACTTGGTATGCAGTGCACAAGAACCGTAACTCTGCCTTGCCTAATTTTTGAATTATCCCCCTTTCTTTATTTTACACTTTGAACTTTGTCTCTAAAACTATAAGAGGTATCAACATGAAACTTTGTAGGTAGATAGATTTCATTGAGTTGGTAAGCAGTGAACAAGAACCTTAACTCTCCCTTGCCTAATTTTTGAATTATCCCCCTTTGTTTATTTTTACACTTTGAACTTTGTCCGAGACATAACTCTCAATGTAAAAGAGATATCAACATGAAACTTTGTAGGTAGATAGATATCGTTGAGGAAGTTTGCAGTGCACAAGAACTGTAACACTGTCTTGCCTACTTTTGGAGTTATTGCCCTTTGATCATTTTGACACTTTGAACTCTGTCCAGGACATTACTCTAAGCAGTGCTTAAGAAACATTACTCTGCCTTGCCTTATTTTGAAGTAATTGCCCTTTGTTTATTTTTACTTTTTGACTTTTGTCCGAGACATAACTTTAAAACTATTAGAGATATCAACATGAAACTTTGTAGGTAGCTAGATATAATTGGATAGAACTGCAATGCTTAAAGAACCTAAATAAAGCCTGGTCTAATTTTGGAGTTATTACCCTAATTTCATTTTTACACTTTGAATTTTACCTTGGACATAACTCTGATATCATCAGGCAACTTTATAGATAGAAAGATCTAATTGAATAGAAGTGCAGTGCAAAAAAAAAACATAACTCCGCTTTGCCTAATTTTGGGGTTTTTGCCCTTTGTTCATTTTTTTTATACTTTCCAGTGTCCAGAACCTTCTCGGGGAGCATCAACCGGTTCTTGTTTATGTTGGTTCTGATCTTAGCTGTGTATAACATAGTATATGGAAATGTCAACCAAAATAATAAAAGGTGTGGCTGGTTTTGCACAAATTACGTATTCATCTGTCAGTCATAATTTATTTCTTGACAGCTACATTTCTTTTTCTGAAATTTCTTATATAAGTGTAGTATAATGAAAATCATTTATACTTCAAACGAAAAGGTATATTATTAAAGGAAAATTATGTTGTAGAAGCTTTCTGAGGCTATGCATTTTTCTACTTGCAATGTTGGAAAATTGTTATCTAGCTCGCCCTTTGGTCTCGCAAGATATCAATTTCCCACCGCTGCTCATAGCAAAATACAAAGCCTCAGAGAGCTACTACAACATAATACTCTGTATATACAGTCTAACTTGCTCATGCGACCACGTGTATTAAGTGACTTTTGTCTTATGCAACCACTGTAAATTCCCCCGATCATTTTCTCTATAATATCTTTAATGTATTAAGCGACTTTTGCTCAACGCTACCGGCGGCGGCTAATTAGTCAGCTAATTTCATTAAACGACCACTTTTACCTGTCAAGTAATTGTGTTTTTAGAGAACGCCGCCGTGTAATGTGACAAGTGTCAACAATCAAAACACAACAAATAAAACGTGTGAAAATCTCTATTTCCCAAACCGGTTTAGCGTATGCAAATGAAGGTAAGTATACGCGTGACGTTTATTATCCAATAATATTGGATAAACAATGCAACGCTCCGCCCCTACTGAGATGGTGTATACGCTTGGCTTGTTGACATTTAGACTGCATTGAATTGCCCTTGAACTTGATCAGCAGTTAAATTTATCGTAACAATTAGATGTAGTTTGTTTATTTCAAATGAAAAAATGCACAACAGAAAACATCTTCACTATTAGGGTTTTCGTGTTGGAGACAAGGAAAAACAACGGAGAAGTTAACAAATTCTGGAAAAAAATGTAAAACATGTACGTAATGGATCAAAACTGTTTTGCACCCCGTTTTGTCAATAAATATCAGAAAGTTATTTTTTACATTTGCATCCATTTAGATTATCGGAGCGTACTAATTATTTAACATTTATATAAAAATGAAGTTAAAAAGCATTCCTACCGCATAAGAAAGATGTCATTTATAAATTTTGACTTTTATATCATGCTGACTGTCTTAAGAGACCGTTTCATTAAGCGACCGTTTTGGGTGTTTCCCTTGCGCGGTCGCTTAATTCACGTTTGACTGTATATCTTTTATAATTAACAAGTTTGGGCTATCCTTGAACTTTTTTTTATTTAATCAAGTTTGATTTTTTTTAAATATATTTATATGAATGCATGCAGCTTTGAAATAGATTTTACTTATGTATATTTGGCAGCAATTTCATATGTAGCTCTTCGAAAAAAAATCACTTGAGCAAAAAAATTTTTATAGGCATAAAGTGATACCCGTTCTGTCATCATCGGTTTTTGGTTTTGAGCTCACCTGAGCTTGCTCAGGGTGAGCTTTTAGGATCGGTGAATGTCCGTCGTCCGTCCACAATTGCTTGTGAACACTCTAGCGGTCGCATTTTTGCCTCAATCATCATCAAACTTGGTCAGGATGCTTATCTAGTTGAAAGCATGGATGAGTTCGAACATGAGTCATCTCGGATGAAAGACTAGGTCACAAGAGCTAAAAAAAGAAAAACCTTGTGAACACTGTAGAGGTCACATTTTTGACCCAATCATCATTAAACTTGGTCAGGATGTTTGCCTAGGTGATAGCTCGAATGAGGGTCATCTCTGATGAAAAAGTAGGTCACAGGAGCTACAAATAGAAACACCTTGTGAACACTCTAGTGGTCACATTTTTAAACCAATCATCATCAAACTTGGTCAGAATGCTTGTCTAGTCAATTGCTTGGATGAGTTTGAACATGGGTCAGCTCTGATGAAAAACTAGGTCACCTGGGGTATAAATAGAAAAACCTTGTTAACACTCTAGCGGTCACATTTTTGCATCAATCATCATCAAACTTGATTAAGATGCTTGTCTAGTTGATAGCTCGGATGAGTTCGAACATGGGTCATTTCGGATGTAAAACTAGGTCACCGGAGCTATAAATAGAAAAACCTTGTTAACACTCTAGCAGTCACATTTTTGCATCAATCATCATCAAACTTGGTCAGGATGCTTATCTAGTTGATATCTTGGATGAGTTCGAACATGGGTCATCTCAGATGAAAAAGTAGGACACCAAAGCTAAAAATAGAAAAACATTGTTAACACTCTAGCGGTCACATTTTTGCATCAATCATCATCAAACTTGGTCAAGATGCTTGTCTATGTGATAGCTCGGATGAGTACAAACATGGGTCATCTCGGATGAAAAAGAAGGTCACCGGAGCTAAAAATAGAAAAACCTTGTTAACACTCTAGCAGTCACATTTTTGCATCAGTCATCATCAAACTTTTGTCAAGATGTCTGTCTAGTTGATAGCTCGGATGAGTTTGAACATGGGTCATCTCGGATGAAAAAGTAGGTCACCTGGGGTAGAAATAGAAAAACCTTGTTAACACTCTAGCGGTCACATTTTTGCATCAATCATCATCAAACTTGATTAAGATACTTGTCTAGGTGATAGCTCGGATGAGTTCGGACATGGGTCATCTCGGATGAAAAACTAGGTCACAGGAGCTAATTTTAGAAAAACCTTGTTAACACTCTAGTGGTCACAATTTTGACTCAATTGTTAGCAAACTTGGTCAGGAAACTTGCTTAGGTCATTGCAGGGAATAAATCGAACATGGGACATCTCGGATGAAAAACTAGGTCACAGGAGATAAAAATAGAAAAATCTTGTTAACACTCTAGTGGCTACTGTTGTGATCCAAATATTCTGTTAATTGGTCTAAAAGTTTGTTTTGATGATTTCTAAGTCAAGATTCAACATGGGTCATCTTGGATGAAAAACTAGGTCACACCGCCCAAATATGGAAAAGCCTTGTTAACATTCTAGTGGTCACATTTTCGACTCAATTATCATCAAACTTGGTCAGGATGCTTGTCTAGGTAATTGCTTGGATGAGTTCGAAATCGCATGTGAAACTAGGTCTCCGGAGCTAAAAATAGAAAAAATCTTGTTAACACTCTAGTTGCTACTGTTTTTATCCAAGTATCCTGGAAATTTGTCTGACAGTTTGTTTTGATGATTTCTAGGTCAAGTTTGAATATGTGTCACCTGGGTAAAAAACTAGGTCGCACTGCTCAAATATGGATAATCCTTGTTAACACTGTAGTGGTCACATTTTTGACTCACCTGTCATGAGACTTGGTCAGAATGCTTGTCTAGGTAATTGTTTGGATGAGTTTGATAAGTCAGGTGAGCGATCTAGGGCTATCATGGCCCTCTTGTTTTGTATGGTTTTATTTAAGAAATATTTTTGTTCCAGTTATTTACAGATGTTTGTATGATTATTGGATTAAAGTTAAAGTACACTGATTTTCTTGTTATACACTACAATCCATTGTAACATCTTGAAATGTTTTCCATTGATATATACATATATATTTATATATGGAATAACTATATGGTGTCAACCATGACTTGGTAGTTTTTAGCTCGACTATTTGAAAAATATGAGAGCTATTGTAGTAACCCAGCGTCCGCGTCTGCGTTGGTTTAAGTTTATCTTAAAGTCAAATATCTCAATTATTGCTTGAGATATTCAATTGAAACTTACAATAGTTATTTATCGTAACAATGTACATCAGATTGACAAGTTGGATAACTCTGCTACAATATTAAAAACTTCACATGCATTTTAGGTCATAATTGTACATGTAGGTTACTGACCAAGATCCATAATTTTATCGAGCATTTAGGCTGATTTTTCTCCCCTTTTTCAAACTTAGAATTTAATGGTAAAGTTTTGCTTGTAAGCATGTTATCTCCATAAGCTACTGAGGGTTTGTGCCTTTTTTGGGACAATTTATGCATTCATGAATAATAAAGCAGTGATTTACTTGATAAAAACATCTTAATCCAAGCCTTTGTACCTTTTCGGTCAGTTTTATGTATTCATAGGGTAAGCATTTTTATACTCGATAAACACCCTTGTGACAACTTTTTCGAATAGTCGAGCCTTACTGTCCTAAGACAGTTCTTGTGTTTGCATAATAATAACTGAACAAAAGTTTGAAGGAGTTATATTTCACAAGGTATGCAAACAATAGCTGTTGGTAGGACAGCACACTCAACTATATGCTTAGTGCTTGACAATGGAAGAACCTTGGTTATTTAAAATATTTTAAGTTCACAAAAGGACCAAAAATTTCTTTAAACCCAATATTCTACAGATATAAGCATTGGAGAGAGTCCTAGCTAGTATGCTCGCAAAGAAATGTATAAAATTTCAATTTATTTCAAAGCCAGATGTCTATGGAATACGAAAATATCTTGAAGCCATAGGCAATCTTTAACAAATGGGTGCCTGATCGGGATCAAGTGTGCAAAGTTTCAATGCCATATGTCAATGGACTTCGGGAAAAATTGAGGTGATAGACGCCAATGTTCAGATGACTAGGATAATTCTACTTATTCTTATCGAATAATCGAGTAAAAATGTGACATCTGCTTTGAAAGTAGGAATGGCATCTGCTTGTAACAATAGACCACTATACAATCAACATAATGCGCCCCCAGCAGTGCTTTCAGCGCTTTGATTATATAGGGGGTTCCGCTAGTTTTACATATTATTTTAACGTTAACAGTATGTTTACCTCAATTTTACAGCTTTTACCGAGCGTTCATGCCGCCATTTTATGAGCCCATTGTACGATTTTGGTCACGTGATCATCCGCACTGAGAAAGCCGAAAGGCAAAAGCGATCGAACCTTGTGACGCTCCAAGACTTATTTGTTTAATTCAAATTTCATTTTCTTTTCTTCAGCGTTTGATTTGCTTTTTTTAATTTACGAGACTATTATCCACATTGATACTTTAAGTATCATTTATTTTTAAAACTAAACGCAATTAACTAATACAATCCAACTTATTTATTAGTTCAAGGTTTAACCTTTATTATTACAGTTATATAGTTTTTTTTCTTATACACTAATTGCTCACGTGTCGTACACAATTTACTCTCTATCTTTGCCGTTTGAGGTCTTTGTTGTTGAATAGAGATAGTGAATAAATATTTACCTTTATTTCGACATTGATTTAAATATGATTTATTATATAAATGTAAACAAAGAAACTTCTCATAAAAATGTTTTAATGTGAATCATATAATAATTAATTTATTTTAAATATAAAATATCCTATTCCTGGTTAACATTCATCATCTCTTTGGTTGAGTGTAAATCGTAAACAACTTTAATAATTATGCTTAAATAATTCTATAATTCTATAACATAAAATAGAGACAAACGGAATCCCAAAAAGGAACCATTGATGTACATTTTACTTGTTTTTATCAAATATACAATATTTCAGTTTCACACATAAAAATATAACTTTAAAACATTTTTGAATTTTAACCCGATAAAACTTGTTCAGTAATAGCTAAGCTTTATTTATATGAGTAATACTCGCAAGTGTAGTTGCAATGAATGATCCCTAACTCTTGTATTTGTATAGATCCCGTTGGTTATGTATTTAAAGTTGAAGAAATTTGATTCAATGGTTTTATTCAAACATGAAAGACTTAACTAGAAACTCATATTTGCAAAGTTTAAAACCTTTTAGAATGTTTTTTAAATGCTTGAAATGTTGAAATATTCCACAATTGCAGCTTGCACAGAAAGATAATATATTGTCTTCTATAAAAAGAATTTTTAAAACAAAGCAGTAAAATTTGGAAAATATGGATGCATAATCAAAGAAAATTGGTACAAGTCTAAGTCGCGTTTACATTTGGGAAAATCAACATATTCTAGAATAAAAAGACACATCTACATAACATAATCTGAGAGGAAGTTTATTGATCATAACTGTAAAAATATTTGAAAGTGAAGAGACGTTTGCAACTTATACGATATCAACAAATATTTTCCATAATTTATTATTTGTTCCCACCAATAAACACAAATATGTCGATTAGGTGACTGCATGGGTGTGCTAGCTTCTCAATAATTCAATAATATAGCCGACTATTTTACAACATGAACTTTATAGAAGCCTAATTAAGGAACAAAGCTAGGTATTTGGTTAAATTGCTCGAATATTATGGCATAAAAAAGCAAAAATAAAATAAGCTTGTATGTTATTATATGTAAGAATTTGTTACGATCTGTACTCTAATGTTGCAAAACTCTATTTGTTTTTCTTTTTAGATTAAGGTCAAGCCTTTTCGTGGCCTTTTAAAGTTGTTTGTTAATATTGTCAGCATAATTCATCAGTTGTATACTGATCCTTTTTTGCAATGATCATGTTATGTCATGCAATGCAAACTATAACTCTAACATTGTGCACGTGTATATTAATTATGCAAGCTCTTACTTTATTGATGTTTACACTTCTACTTATGTGAAGACACGTTACGTTATGGCTCTTCGGCAAAATTAGCTAAACTGATTCTTTTATTGATTAATCATCTACAATAAAGATAAATTCAGATGGAAAGAATCACTTTATATCAATTTTGAAAACATTTAATCTGTCAATTCGCTGTTAATCAGTTTTTTTCTTAACACACGAAATAGCGGAGGATAACAATTCCACTTGGGGTCGGCACAGTTTTGGTACAGCTCAAACTGACACTGATCTACTTCAGTCTGTACACATACAATGTAAATTCCCTCTCCTTTTCAAAATACCAGGTGGAGTTAAACACTATCACTATTGTCAAATCCGAACAGCAAACAAGCTGCCTCGTGAACTCAGAAGTTTGATGGAATTATTCACTGTATCCTCAAATGAGTGTTCTTATGACTTGACTTAATAAGGTTTTTGTTGTTGTGTGTTTGTTTGTTTGTGTGTGTGTGTGAACCTTTACGTGCACGAATGTTTGTGCAAAAACTGACTGCGCACAGTATGCCATATGTAAATGCTTTGGTATGTATGTATTATTGAATACACATACATGCTAATATATTTATATGTAACCCCAAATAATTGCCATTTTAACACTTACATGTTTATTTTGTGCGGAAAAAACAAGCTTTTCAAACAATCAAAAGTATAATTTGATAATTATATAGTACCTGTACTGAATTGTATTAATTTTCTAAATTGATAAATCGGTTAAAGAAAATCACACTTTCCTTTGATTGATATACAAAATATATTTTTGTATGCAACATATACAACAGTCTCTGTAATAAGTTACGATATCTAGATTTGCAACATTTGTTTGGGATAATTAATAATCGGAAAAGGCATAATGACGATAGGAATAATCTAGGTTATGTACGGAAAACGTCAAAACAATATTCTTAATGTACAATGTCCGTTCCTGTTTCATCATAATATTTTCTTGTGTGTAAGCTAATAAATTATTCAACGATTTACACACATTTATAGTAATAAAGAATATAGATAAACTTGGTTCTGAGCCTGATTAATACAAAAAAGTTTATATATTGTTGTGATGATGGTCCTAGCTTATGCACAATCTATTCTAAGGATCATGTTTAATCTGAAAAAAAAAGAAAAAAAAATCAACAACAGCGAACAGCTTATGGCTTAACTTAATACCAAGTACAAGCTTTTTACTCTTATTGAAGCATATTTAAATGCCTATTATATGAATTATATTCTAAAAATTCTAATGACAATTTATATCATAAATAATATAACAAAATTTAACAGTTATCTTTCAATATTAATTGTTCAACATGCTTTGAAAATATCAAGAAGTATCTATAAAAAGATAACCGACCGAAGTAACACTGGTTAACTTGAATATGTTAGTGCTTAATTTTCCTCCAAAGTCATATAGAAATTTGAGCATAATTTGCATAACAATGACATACTAATTCGTGTAGGGTTATTACAATTGAAAATTAAAACACTTCAAGATGTATGTGTTTCTTAACGAAACTGTCGTATTTCGGTAAGTGAACTCAATTTCTACCCTAACATCTACGCAGTCGGCAAGCATTTTTTTAAGTATCTTATCAATAATTATGCAAAAATATGTGAAAATCATAAAATGAACCCAACTGAACAGATCAATAATCATATAAATATATGAGACACTTATTGAACATCATAAAATTAGGGTACCTGATAAGTTCTGATATTATTCTCGTTGTTTTGGACAAAATTAAAGCTCTTGTGTAAAAATAAACTCAGTAAGATCTTACATAAAATAAACTGTTCACTAGAAAATGTAATGAGATCTAAATACAGTGTAAAATGTTCTGTGGGGAAAAGTATTGTTAAATAGAACTTAAATATCTGAGCAATTTAACTAGTTCAAAGTTAAAAAACTATTCTATACATTTTATCTTCGAATTATCATATTCATTATATTTTTAATGGCTAGAACTGTCTTTTACATTTTGCTTTAGAATGGCCAATAAGATTCCCAGATTTCATTTTGTAATTGTAAAATAACCAATGGAAACTCTTCTTATATTCAGTTCTTCCATGTAAATTTTACAAGACGTAAATCTCATCTTCCCAGTTTTCTTATTCATCCCAATATTTTTAATATTGACAGATTAATGAATACTTACGATAAAAAAATCTACTAAAACTATCTTTTTTGTAAATTCATTATGTTAAAATTTAGATAATTCTTCGTTCACATTTGTTTCAATGTAAAATACATGTTGTATTGAATACAGTTGTTGAAATGAACAACATGATCTCCTTTTTTTGTTCATTTAGCTAGTCATAACTGAATTTTTTATTGTGATATAAATGATTTTGACTGTTATTTTTATGTTCGTTTGTTTGTTATTATAATCAGTTGCATATTATTTGCCTTGGTTTAATAAAAACTGAAACTGAAAATAAGAATTCAAATAGATTTTAGATTGATTGAAGGCTGGAAAATTAAAAACCTTTTTTTGGGGTTTATATCAAAAAGGTATCAAGGTAATTTTCTCGCTGAACATTGATTTCTTAGTTGACGTGTACGCTATACGAAATCTTCTCATGTTGGTTTTAATTATTGTATGTAAGCATTGACAGGATTTCACTCAACTATTAGAATAATCAAAGTTATTGTAGAGCTTCAAAAGTTATGGAAAGGTTATTATATATGGAAAACAAAAACAAGGCTCGTTTGAGATATAATTCATAATATTTATATTTTTTGCCCTATTCATAGAACATTAATTTTCCTAAAGTAAAAAAAAAACGTTGTAAAATAGAGAGAAATAGAATCCATAAAGAAAGCCCAACACGGCTTGGAAATGTTGCAGGCTCGGTTTGATTGAGCCTGTTCATGGACGGTGCTGTAAAGTGAAAAGCACCGTCCACGCCCCCAGCACCGGCTTAAGCAGAATTCAACATTTAACTTGAACTGGCAAAATTTAGAATTTTGAAACATCCGCAGTTTGTGAGTCTATAATATCTAGTGCAGCAGTGATATCTAGAGCTGCATTAATATATAGAGTAGCAATGATATCTAGAGCTGCAATGAATATCAGAGCAACAGTGATATCTAAAGTAGCAATGATATCAAGAGCAACAGTGATATCTAGAGCAGTAATGATATCTATAGCTGCAGTGATATCTAGAGCAGTTAAGATATCTTGAGCAGCAGTGATATTTAGTGCAGCAATGATATATAGAGCAGTAGTGATTTCTAGAGCAGCAGTGATATCTAAAGCAACAAAGCTATCTAGAGCAGCAATGATATCTAGAGCAACAGTGACATCTAGAGCATATGCATTGTAGAAAATGTTGTTTTTATCTTTCAAGTGAAATTAAAAAAAAGGTCATTAATATTATAATATTTCTTTCCAAGAAAGAAAAGAAATTAATCTGCGAAATAAAATATGCTCTCAATGTTCTTGTCAAACGAATGTTTAAAACTTTACAAAATCGTCTATTGTTTGCCATCCTTATTTAAAAAAACTAAGACATCTGCAAACAATAGGCTTGCTTCTTTTCGAAAAATGACGTCTTTCATTAACATAAACGAGGAACGGTGTCCCAAAAGAAATTTCATAGCAATATCATGGGTTGCTTTTTCTCTTTTTTTGTGAGTGATGACAGTATTGAATAACGCCTAGCTGGTAGAAAAAAGTCGTTATGGTTGTTATTGAGGCATTGAAATTAAAACGCACCTATGTTCAATTATAATGAATAAATAAATAATTAAATAATTAAAATGTGTCTCGTAAACCTTTTCGATCAAGAATCGGGATAAATTACCAAAACTGTTTCGCTATTACACAACGTTTCTTTGTCTGTTTAGTTTGTGTTTAACAATTCCACTATAATTATTCTAAACATGACAGTTATGTCTGCTAAGTAAACTTTACTTTTAATTGCAAAGTCTATACAAATATTCCTCAAAAATAGCAAATAAATCTGCTATAATTAAATGTAATTTAGTGTAATTGTAATTTAGTGTAATCGGTACACATGCATAAAATACCTATCTATTTAATTTTTATTTAATTATTTTGTTCTTATTTTAAAACTAATCGAATAACATCTAGATCTAAATATAACCTTTTAAATAAAATACAAATCACTTTGTTATCATGAATCTTTACATGTTCAGTTTAGGCTTAAATAAACAATTATACTAGACATGTATCAGATTTTGAAGGTCAAATACAGGAAAGGTATTTTCTACCAACTCGTTATTTACAAACATTATTCTTTTAAGTAAGGAAGTGTGGTATGATTTTAATCACGATATACAAATAAATAATTCTTATGATAACAAATATCCCATTAGAGAATTACACCCTTTAAGGCATGAAACAAACTAAGAAAAATAAAATTGCAATGTTTTCCTGTACGTTTATTATTAATTAGGTTTAAGTATTCATTTTACAAGTGACATAAACGAACAGAATACATTAATATCAATTGTAGTTTCAGAAAAAAGGTATTACAGAAATAAGGAACATTCTACTTACGACATCATATAATAGCCACTGTTGATCTTAGTTCTTCCAAATAAGAAGTATGGTTAGTTAAAATTTAGATCACCAATAACCAAGCACAATGCTCGAGTACTTTACTTTTAAGTTGGCGATGTTTATTTAATCACAAGATTCCATTTTTTTACACCCTACAGCGAGCTCGTATTTTGCAGTTATCAAATTCTCCTTGTGAGCAGTCAGAATTATGTATCCTGTGGGCTCTCTCTTTCAAATTAATAATTCTTTCTGCAGACAATTGTAAGTTTACATATTTGATCGTCTTTTAAATCCTTAAAATTGCAAATGTTTCTTTTGCAATAAACGCTGGCTTTGTGTAGATATTGTATATAATATGAGAACTTAAAGTATTAACTCGGATATTTTTTTATCACCATTACCATTATTTTTGTTTAGTTCTGGGCCTCTGAGGTCGAATTATTAATCCCTTACACTCAGCAAAAGTTTTAAATGCCATCAGGGACTTTGTTTTACGCCACTTGCCTGAGTCTTATTAGTACATAAATGCATGATCGTTTGAAAATCTTAAGCAAGCGTATTCATTTACTGATTGATTATTGATGCCACGAGAAAGATGTTCAAAAACCGAGTCAATCTCCTTGCCATGTATTTATCGTGCGCTAATTATTCAGATAATATCAAGGAACCAGCAAATTTCTTCAATCACCAGAAATCGCCGTGTAATTAACACGTGGAAGTAGCTGTGCCCCAGAAGTAATAATATGCAGCTGAATCTTTTATTAATGATGTTCATCCTACAGTAATGTAGTGTAAAGGTAATTGCACACAAAAGAGAGACAAATGGAATCCCTAAAGAAGCCATTGATATACATTTAACTTGTTCTTATCACACAAACGTACAATATTTTAGTATCTCACATCCAATACTACTTTAAAACATTTTTGAATTCTAACCCAATAATACCGATACAGTCACAGCTAAGATTTATTAATATGAATAATCCTCGGAAGAATAATTAAAAGATCAAGTTGCAATGCATGATCTCGAACTCTTGTATTTATAAAGATCCCATTAACTATATTTAAGTTGAAGAAATTTGATTCAATGATTGAGTCTAATATGAAAGTTTTTATTAGACATTCATATTTGCAAAGTTTTAAACGTTTCAGAATGTAAAGCTTGAAATGCCGAGTTTGACAAAATTGCAGTTTACACAGAAAGATAAAATATTGTCCTAAATATATTATCTTTTAAAATTTTTAAACAAAACAGTGAAAACGGGAAAACACATGGGCTACATACAAGAACATTGGTACATGTTCAAGGTTGAGAACGTTTATACATGTATGGTACATTGAAGAATATTCAGCATAGTACACTAGATATAAAATTACGATGATCTCTGTATGAGTTTATTGATCATAACTGTAAAAATATTCGAAAGTGAAGAACTTATACGATATCAACAAATATTTTCCATTATTTATTATTTGTTCTCACCAATAAATACAAATATGTCGATTGGCTGACTGCATGGGTGTGCTAGCTTCTCAATAATTCAATAATAAAGCCGACTATTTTACAACATGAACTTCATAGAAGCCTAATTAAGGAACAAAGCTAGGTATTTGCTTGATATGATCAACTATTTTGGCATAAAAACAGCAAAAATAAAATAAGCTTGTATGTTATTATTATATGTTAGAATTGGCTACGATATGTACGCTAATATTACAATATAATTCCATGTTTTTTTTAGATAGAGGTCAAGCCTTTCCTTAACGTTTTACACTTGTTTGTTAATATTGTCAGTATAATTCATTAGTTGTATACAAGTATTTCAATCTTTTTTTGCAATGATCATGTTATGCAATGTAAACTGTAACCACTTTAACATTGTGCACGTGTATATGAATCACGTAAACTTTTACTTTTAAAATAATTGATAATTACAAGTTCTACTTATGTCAAGACACATGACGCTATGGTTCTTTGGCAAAATTAGCTAAACTGATTCTTGTACCGATAACTCATTTACAATAGTGATAATTCTAGATGGAATGAAACATTTCATTTCCATTTTGTGAAAATTTAAACTGTCTATTCGTTGATCAGTTATTTCTTTTCTAAACAGCGGACGATTACAATAATACTTGGGGACGGCGCGGTATCGGTGCAGCTCAAACTGACACTGATCTACTTCAGTCTGTACACATACAATATAAATTCCCTCTCCTTTTCATAATACCAAGCGGGGCTAAACACTATCACTATTGTAAATTCCGTAAAGCAAACAAACTGTCACGTGACCTCGCTAGGTATTTTAATGGAATTATTCACTGTATGCTCACATTCTTGTTCTAATAACTTGAGCTTATTAAAGTTTATGTTGTTGTTTGTTAACCTTAACGGACACGTACGTGTGTGCCATATTTAGAAGCTTTGGTATGTATGTATGAATGCACTTATGTTAACATATTTATGTATAACACCACATTTTTGCTCTTTTTACACTAACATGTTATTTCGAGCAAGAAAAAACAAGTCTTTTGAAACAATCAAAAGTTGAATCTAAAGTAGATATTTTGATCATTATGTAGTTCTTGTTTTGTACTGAATTATTTTAGTTTTTGAAATCGATAAACCGGTTAAAAAAATCACACTTTCCTTCTACTGATGTACAAAATATATATTTATAATATTTAAATGTAAGGTATAAAACATTTTTCGGTTATAAGTTACTCGTATACTCGTATTTAGATCTGCAACCTCCTTCTATTATGATTAAAGCAAAACTTGTGTATAGGTTTAATATGAACCTTTATCTGCATCACTGATAATCGGATCAGGAATAACAGCGATAGAATAATCTAGGTTATGTACGAACAATGTCAAAACAATATTCTTAATATACAATGTACGTTCCAGTTTCATTGTAATATTTTCTTGTGTGTAAGCTGATAAATTATTCAATGATTCACACACATTTTTGGTAATAATGACTATGGATAAACTTGGTTCTGAGTCTGATTAATAAAAAAGTGTTATTATATATTGTTGAGCTGATGATCCTGGCTACAATCTATTCTAAAGATCATGTTTTATTCGAAAGAAATCAGTCATATAATTACATTTTGTAACTTTTACAATCATTTTACTCTTAATGAACACTATTCGGAAGCATTTTTTTATGAATAGTATTTCAAAAATCCTAACTATAATACATGTATATATAAAATAATCATATGAAAATTTAAATATTTATGATTGTAAAAAGAAAATATTTCAAAAGTCTCTGTACAGATTAAAAAAGATCAAAAATCAAAATTACTTTTTTTAATCAAGGTAAAGCCATTGACGTGGTAGTTGACTTGTATGCTATACGAAATCGTCTTATATTTGGTTTCAATTATTGTATGTAAGCATTGATAGGATTTCATTCAACAATAAGAATAATCAAAGTTATTATACAGCTTCAAAATGATGGAAAAGTTATCAAATATGGAATACAAAACCAAGACTGGTTTGAGATAGGTTTTATAATATTGATTTTATAGTGCCCTTTTCATAAAATGTTTCTTCTCCTAAAGAAAAACACCGTTGTAAAGCAATGATATCAAGTGCAGCAGTAATATCTAGAGCAGCTATGACATCTAATGTAACAATGATATCTAGAGCAGCAATGACATCTATAGCAGCAATGATATCTAGAGCAGCAGTGATATCTAGTATAGTAGTGATATCTAAAACAGCAATATTATCTAGAACAGCAATGATATATAGTGCAGCAATGATATCGAGAGCTGCAATGATATCGAGAGCTGCAATGATATCTAGAACTTCTATGATATCTAGAACAGCAGTGATATCTAGTGCAACAATGATATTGAGAGCTGCAATAATATCGAGAGCTGCAATGATATATATAGTTGAACTGATATCTAGAGCTGCAATGCTATCTAGAGTTGCAATGAGATCTAGAGCTGCAATGATATCAAGTGCAGCAACGATATCTAGTGCTGCAATGATATCTAAACCTGCAATGATATATAGAGTTGCAGAGATATCTAGAGCTAAAATGATATCAAGAGTTGCAGTGATACCTAGTGCAGCAATGATATCTTGAGAGCAGTAGTGATGTTTAGAGCAGCAATGATATAAAGAGGGAGCAGAAAGGATATCTAGAATTTCAGTGATGTTTAGAGAATATGCATTGTTGAAAATGTCGTTTGATTCTATCCAACGAAATTTAAAAAGTTCATTAATATATCCATTTTCAAGAAAGAAAATGAATTAGCCTCTGTAACTTTGAAATAAAATATTCTCTAAATGTTCTAATCAAAGGAATATTTAAAACTTTAAAAAATCGGCTATTGTTTGCCATCCTTATTTAAAAACTAAGATATCTACAAACCATAGGCTTGCTTCTTTTCGAAAAATGACGTCTTTTCATTAACACAAACGAG
Source organism: Ruditapes philippinarum (assembly GCF_026571515.1). Classification (NCBI taxonomy): domain Eukaryota; kingdom Metazoa; phylum Mollusca; class Bivalvia; order Venerida; family Veneridae; genus Ruditapes; species Ruditapes philippinarum. The sequence continues at coordinate 126,598 of NW_026857795.1, forward strand.
GAACGGTGTCCCAAAAGAAAATTCATAGAAGTATAATGAGTTGCATTTTCTCTCTTTTTTGTGAGTAATTACAGTACAGTAAAAACCCTCAATTAAGACCACCATCGGGACTGGTCCAAAGTGGTCTTAATTGAGGGGTGGTCTTAATTGTGAATATTCTTACATAACTTATGAACATGATCTATTTTAGACATGTTCTATGGACGAACAATATGTATATTAACAATATAAAAGTATGTTATAATAATAATATATAATCTGATCTAAATAAATTTCTGAAGAAATTTAACATTAAATTCTATTTGGTCTGATTTGAATATCAATTATCAAATGATAAATATAATTCACCTGTCAAATCAGAAATTAAAAAGCAACATTAAACAACCCTAAATTTTACTTTCTCACCTTTTTTCATACAAAAACCCAAAAAACAACAGTTTTTAGACACCTTGTGAAATCAAGTGTCAAGCATTCAAGCAGATCATAACAACAAATTTAAGATAAGATAGGTGTTGACTTTGATATCAGTGGTCTCAATACTGGGGTCAAATAAAGAATAAAACAATGAATTGGGACTGAATCTGGTGGTCTTAAAAGTGGATAAGCAGGGTGGTCTTAATTCTGGATCATGTAACCATTGATATAAAGAACAGAAAATTCTGTTCCTTTACAAAATGGTCTTAATAGCGGGGTGGTCTTTATTCCGGGGTGGTCTTAAGTAGGGATTCTACTGTATTGAAAACGCCTTGTTGGTAGAGAAAATTCGTTTTGATTGTTATTGAGATGTTTGCTAAGGGACAAAATGAAAATTTGTATCACTACTATACTATTTAAACAAGTATTTGGTACACAACGCACATTTTAAAATATTTTTATACTAATATATGTATAAAATTATTGATAATTTCCACAAAAGAAACATTTATCATAATTATCTTTGTTTATTATGTTATGTTATGTTTGTTGTTTTCCTGCAAGTAATAGTTTAAACATAATTAAACAATTTTATAACAGCATTGCATTGATATTAGACACATTTTTTTGCATTTACAAATATTATAATCCACAAAGTTTAGCAGGCATTTAAATAAAAGGCACTTATATTCAATTAAAATAAATATATAAATAAATAAAACCTGTTTCATAAACTATTTCGATCGAGAATCGGGATAAATTACCAAAACTGTTTCGCTATAACACAACGTTTCTTTGTCTGTTTAGTTCGCGTTTACAAATTCCACTATAGTTATTCTAAATACGACAGTTAAGTAATCATTACCTTTAATCGCAAAGTTTATACAAATATTCTTCAAAAATAGCAAATAAATCTGCTGTAATTAAATGTAATTTAGAGTAATTGTAATTAAGTGTGCATAAAATATTTTATGCATGTTTTATCTTTTTAATTTTCATTTAATTATTTTCTTCTAATTTTAATACTAATCGAATTACTTCTAGATGGAAATATAACTTTTTAAATGAAATGCAAATCACTTTGTGATCATGAATCTTTACATGCATTAGTTTAGGCTAAAATAAACAATTATACTATATGTATCAGATTCTGAAGGTCAACTACAGTAAAGGTATTTTCTTGCAACACGCTATTTTCAAAGATTGTTCTTTTAAGTTAGGAACTGTGGTATGATTTTAATCACGATATACAAACATATAATTCTTATTATAACAAATATCAGTAAAATAACAAGAATCCCACATAAATACACCCTTTAAGCCATGTAGTAAACCAAGAAGAAATCAAACTGCAACATTTTCCGGTACGTTTATTATAAATTAGGTTAAAGTATTCATTTTACATGTTAGAAAAACAAACCAGATGTATGTGCATTGATATCAATTATAGTTTCAGAAAAAACTATTGCAAAAATAAGGAACTTGTTTTTTACTTACAACAACATATAATAGCCACTGTGGATCATAGTCCATCCAAATAAGAAGTACTGTAAAGATGTAAACTCTAGATCACCAATAACCAAGCACAATGCTAGAGTAATTTACTTTAAGGTTGGCGATGTTTTATTTAATCACAAGATTCCATTTGTTTTACCCTACAGCGAGCTCGTATTTTGCAGTTATCGAATTCTCTATGTGAGCAGTCAGAATTATATATCATATGGGCTCTCTCTTTTAAGTTAATAATTCTTTCTGCAGATAATTGTAAGTTTACACATTTGATCGTCTTTTAAATCCTTAAAAATCATTTAACGATGGCTTTGTATAGATATTGTATATAATATGAGAACTTGGCACTCAAAAAGCGATGCCTATCGTACGAGAGTCACAATTATTTTTTCGTTACTCAGGCCTCGACATTGCGGTGGTCCGTTGGTCCGAGACCACCTGATTTTGACAAGGACCACCTAATTTTAAAAGCCACTGGTCCGTCGGACCACTTGAATGTTCTGGTTCGTGCAAGGCTCTTTTTGGAGAATGGTGATTTGTGCCAAAAACATGTTATATACAATTTGTTAAAATCATTTGTCCGATGAACATGTATATGGTTCATAAATCTCTGATTAGTTAAAGTTCTTAAGTCATCGATAACTTTCATTTTAAGTCGCTAAAATTTTGTTTTTGCACGTTAAATTAAAGATAATGATTTAGGTACAAAATTCATTCAAATGATGCAAGAAATTATGCATCGTTGGATTAATTATGATACTAGTCATGTATAGGATATCGGATAAAATTAGATTTCAGATATTTGAATAATGTCAGCAAATGAAAGGAACTGGATAAATACATCTAATAATTATTTGCTACTTATCTTTATTTTAACTGTTTAACGATAAGAGATATATTTCTTCCAGAGTTAAAATTACTTCAAAGGTTTAGAAATACTCAATGTCAAAAAAATATATGTCAACGAGATAAAAATTCTGAATTCTTAATAAATCAGTGGGAAAGTAAGCTTAACTATAGTTATATAATTACGTTGTTATTACTTTTTATCCTTTAGATATTTCGATATTTCCTTGTCTTCAAAGACAAGAATAAGGTTATTTATCAGTTTTCTTAAAAATGTTAAACTATAAAAGATACAAGTAAATATCATGATAATAAGACTTATCACGTATCAGCAATGAATATCCGAATAACAGACAGAGTTGAGGGAGAAATCACTTAAATATACAAATTTACACAAAAAAGCCTTGTTCTGTATTTTTGAATGAGATTAAAAAACCCAAATAACATTACGATAGAATACCTACTGACTTGCTCTCAGTAATTTCTGATTAGATTAAATATATATGTCTGAAAACAACTGTTTTCTTTAAAGGTATTAATAAAAAATCTTTGTCATCAATTTTAAGCATATTTTTTTTTCTAAATTTGCAGGAAATTATATAATAATAATAATTGACCGCCTTCTTCTGGAAGGACCACCTAAATTTCAAATCTAGTGGTCCGGCTTACCACTTGCTAAAAAAGTTAGTGTCGATGCTAACGGTTACTATTTTCGCGTAATTTTCCAGATGTGACATTAAACTGGGGTTTAACCGGTTCTTCACGAATATAAAGTTAAATAGAAAGTATTAAATCGGATGTTTTTTATTATAATCATCATTTTTGTTTAGTTCTGGCCCTCTGAATTGGTATCATTTATCTCTTACAATCAGCAAAGGTTTCAAATGCCGTCAGGGACTTTGTTTAATGCCACTTGCCTAAGTCTTATTAGTACATTAAATGCATGATCGTTTGACAATTTACTCATTGATTATTGATGCAATGAGAAAGATGTTCAAAGAGATATGTCCATCTTCTTGCCACTTTGTTATCATGCGCTAATTATTGAGATAATAACAAGGAACCTGCAAAATTATTCAATCTCAGCAAATCTTCGTGTAGTTAACACATGAAAATAGCTGTTTCCCAGAAGTAATAATTAATATGCAGCTGAATCATTTATTAATGATGTTCATCCTACAGTAATGTAGTGTAAAAGTAATTGTGCACAAAACCTCAGTTCTTCCTATTTGAAGACATTGCTAGTTGGTTATTTAAAAGAGTTAATTTAGGCACAAGAAGTCAGGTATCACGTGGACTACTAGTATATGCAATATGGTTCCAATCATATGCATGATATACAAAGATGAACGTTGCACAAGGTTCACTTAAAATAAATGCTAAATATCGATTTACTCTTTTAAGACGAAGAATTGATCTCTCTAAATGGGTTGTTATGGTAAAAAAATTGCAGGAAACATGTTTGTTTTATTTATTATCTTTCGATTAATAATATTTTTAGTTATTATTAGGCATGTATATAAACTTGATATCAACAAATAAATGAATGTAATCGATCAATTTACATGTTTAATAGTATTCATTTTACTAGTATTAAAAGGCTAGTTAGAAATGCTTGCAATATATTATATAATTATATTTTTCTTTTCAAATTCAAAACGACGACGAGATCTTGAAACAATAAATGATATGAAGAACTCTTAATTCAGATTTAACAATTGGAAGCGTCTTTAGTTAAAATAAATATCGTAAGTATTAAATACAGGGTGTATTATCACGTGGTCTATTGTTTGTGTCACAGGTAAATCTTTTCTTTGCTTCAATTTATTTAACTAAATCCAGCCCATGTTTTAGCTATATTAAAATCAAGCCATTCTAACGGTTGCTTGTTAGAAGACAATAAAAATGACCCTGCACTCTTTTTTCACTTTTAATATTTTATACGTTCTGTGAGGATTCTGTTTTTTCCTCTATTTTCTTGACATTTATTTTATGTAAGCTGGAAAAATTTCAATTTTAACACCTGAAGCTAAAAAGGGTACCCATGTTTTGTGTTGACTATCATATATGCATTGTTTACTATGTTTCAACACTTGTCTATGATGATAGGTGTCTGGGAATACATTATTTTCACTGTATCTCACGAACAGAACTAATAAATGTTAAGGGTATAGTAATGAAACAAGGAACCAGGCTTGCTAGGCTAATTGCCAACTAGTTTTTCTTGGGGATGCGTTCATTGAATGCCGCCCTTCCTTTTTAGACTTGTTTTCAAGCAAATAAATAAAATAAAGCAAATATCATGTCAAGTATTATGTTATATGGTCTGTAAACGTCTTACTAGAGTTTATTCCATAATATGTATAAAACTTTATCTGAGGATATGCCACACAACAAATTAAAAACAATAAAATTATTTTTTTTCACAAAATTATGGTCGTTTTTTGAAAGATTTGTAACATAGTATTCTTTTGAAATTTGACATTCATAATAGCTTACGTAAAAAAACAAAATAAAACGGTCTGAAAAAAAAATATCCTGTTGCTATTTTAGTAGTTTGGAGATAATTTTACACATGCGCCGCTTGCTGTCAACTAAATATGCTTAAACTTTTCTTTCATTCTCGGTAGTCAATAATCATTTTAGGGACAATTAAAACAATATTTTTGAACAATCCGAAGACAGCAAATATATTCATTTCTAAGCTTTAAACATGAAAACATATTTCCGAAGTAGGAGTTGTAGATAATAGGTAAGCTTATCTGGAGGCGTTTAGCTTTCAACAATAAAGACAATGAAACGTATTATTCAACCATCGTCTGTGGAAAGATTTAATAAATTTCTCATATTGCCTACAGGGAACACATATCTGAAAACACTCTGAGAATAATTCAATGGCTACAAAATATATGCGCTTTGTAAAGTTAAATATAAGACTAAATTTTCCGTTATCAAAGTCAGTTTATCAGACAAGTACGTCGATTATTCCGATTGGAAGAAATGCATAATTATATGATATATCGTTAAATATTTTTGATACCAATAAAATGAATATCTAATGGACTGATTGATTTACATTTTGAATATACATTGTATTCGTGAACAACATATTTCCTGCAATGTTCTTTACCATAAGTTTACCCAATTGATGAACTAATCGTCTTAATCGGTATTCAAATTTAACGTATATTACATGAACCTGAATCAATGTGTGTATTGCTATTTTAAAATATTTAATATATTGTTCCGCGTACTCTACAATGTACCTAAGGCCATAACATAGAAACTAAGTCACTCCTTTAAATAATCACTAAGAGCAAGAATAGCATTTTGTGAGTAAAATTATTGTTACAAATTAATTACTATAGGATAAGTATCATTTATGAAAAAAATTAACAATAATATTTCTGCTACACAACTTCTGTTAGGAGTTAATACCACGACGATTCTGTGTTGACAAAAGACTCTTTCCAGTCCTCTGTCGTCATACACGATGAAAAAAACAACAACAACAACTAATGTCTTGAAACTTCATTCTGGTAACATAAATACATTGTCATCAATAAATGCATTGAAAATTAGCCGCTTGCACGAGTCTGTTCCTGGATAGACCTAAGCAAGCCAGATACATTTCTTACACATCAGCAGCAATAAAATAAGAAAAAAGAAGAAAAAATATCTGAGGATATATTGTTTTATTTGCTGTTTCGTAAAGAGCGATTAAACCTTTACGTTAAATGTAAATGCAAATCTGCCATAAGACAATTATACATCAGTTAAATTACAAACAAAAAGGTTTGATCACCGGAGATTTATCTGGTTGTTCCTTTTCACCAGTCGTCGCTGCGAGTATAAAGGAAAGATGTGAGAGGTGTTCATTACTATTTATTCTTCCAATATACTCATATATTTAATACAAATCGTGCACGTAATGTTAAAATATTTCATATTGTTTACTTATTATCGTAACATGAACAAACTCAATCAAACCGAGCCTGCAACATTTTCAGTTTTGCCATGTTGGGCTTTCTTTAAAGATTCTTATTTTCTCTATTTTTTAGTATCTTAAGTATTTAATGAGTAATTTTTCGATATGTCGGTGCAAAAAGAAATGCTATTACTTATAAATGTTTCTTTAAAGGCCCATTGTGTTAAAGACTTGCTTCAATTTTATTTTTCAAACTCACTTTTGCCCTAAAGACGCCAAAAAGGAGTTATCATAATGTTTATGACTTTAAAAGCGATCAAATGTGTTAACTTCAAATTGTCTGGAAAAAGAAAGCATTAATTTGAAACATGGAGTTCATTGGATACATATTTCTTAATGTTCACAACGGGAACACGATAACTTCAAAAGGTTAAAACAAATGGAATTTTGAGATTAAAGACGTTCGCTTTAGTTTCTGTATTGTTTCATAGACAATGATTACAAAATCTAACTAGCAGTCCGATAATTTTCTACTTTAAGACACGGCCATATAATTTGTTAAGTATCATTAAAAATGGACATATTCACTGAAAATATTTATTTCAGTAGAAATTAAAGTTGTCTTGGTGTATATTGTCAAACCGAAATAAGTATGTAAAAAGTATCTAAACAAAAATGTTATATTTTATGGAAGGGATTATCCGCCCCTCTAATTAATATGAATACATTGTAATTAATATGAAGACATTCTTATTATTTTGAAGGCATTCTTATTGATAGGAAGACATTATTATTATTATGAAAACATTATTATTAATATGAAGACATTATTATCAATACGTTGTTAAAATTATGCAATATTAAGATGTTGTCCTTGCTGACGTAACTCGAGTTCTTATTGAAATATACGAACATTCAATTTACACTTCAGCTCTAAGGCTGTAAACATGCAAACTTTAATTGGATATTTAATTTGCTGGCTTTCAAATATTTTACCTTTATTTGAATTTGCTTTCTAAAATTAATTTGACAGTGTTTCGGTATTTATTTTACAAAAATCATGGTAATTTTAGTCGCATGCTGACATGGTGTATTATGTATTCGAAACAGCAGTTTGCATAGCACACTAAGAGTTTCGAAGTACAATTCAAAATTAATTAGGTTTTGCGCTAGAATTGGCCCTTTCAATCAACGGGGAATAACGGCCCTTTCAATCAGCGGGGAATAATTGGTAAAACTTTTAAAAAATAGTAACCGCTCCCTGACCGGTGTTCACAAATCTGATACTACGAAAACTAATCCGATCATGTGGAGGTTAATAACTAACAAATATTTCCCCCTATATATAACGTATAATAAAAAGGCCAAGTTTGAGGCAAAATATCTCAAAATCCGCTGCATACAGTATGCCACATGCATACATTTTCTGAACTATCTTCAAAATTGAGTTGATTTAAAGAATAAAAATGATATGTTTTTTAAGGCAGGATATCACGATGTTTGAGCCAATCTTTTCCATGAGGTGATTTTTACGGCCGCACCGATAGGGATCAGCTAGTCTTAAACAGCGACCTCTGTCGTAGCAAAACGCACTACAAAAATTGATTCCCCGCTTCGTTTGTTGATAACGTCAACATTGTAATGAAGACGATTTTGTTTTAATGAGTCAATGTTAAATAGCATTTTATACTGCGAATGATGTTTCGATTGTTTTGATAAAATGTTGAACATTTTATTACAAATGAATAAACACATATTCGGTAGCGTCTATACCTGAATGTTGATTTTAATGTGTGATTTTGAATTAAAATGTCTTAAATAAATTTTAAGGGAAATCATACCATTTTTCAGAATGAAACAAGAAAAACGAGTATAAAAATAAAATTAACGTATAACAAAGATATATTTCAAAATACCTTTATAATTATAAAGATACGAAATACACTAAGTCTTGACAATAACCAAAATCTAACATCAAATTCACTTTCGCAAAAGTAAAAACGGAAATTGGAATGTCAAAAGGCATGATAGGTGAACTGGCGGATAATCCCTTCCATAATAAATGACTTTCTCATTATTTAAAAATAGGTCATGGATTTATTGACTCAGACTAGAACTCTGCGATTCGGATGTGTCCCCTTGTGAACAATATAGTTTAGGAGAAATGGCCAGGACAAAAATGAAATACGAAAACAAAGGGCAATAACTCAAAAAATAATGAGTGCAGATCAGCAGTTTCTGTGCACAGCACTTCTTATCAATAAGATCAATCATTCTATGAAGTTTCAACCGCCTCCGTGGTCGAGAGGCTAGAGTCGACTCCGGGAGAGGAGATGCTTTGGTAGTTTAGCGCGGAGGAAGGTAGTCTGGTGTAACTCTCCAGGAACGATGATTAGGAAACTACCCGCCAATATGACTGAAATATTGTTGGGAAAGGCGTAAAATGAAACAAACAAACTATGAAGTTTTAAGTCCATATCTTTTATAATTTATGAGAAATGGCCTGGACAAAATAAAGTATGAAAATTAATAAAAGGTAATAACTCAAAAATAAGAATACCGGTTCTTGTACACTGCACTTTTTCTTAATGAGATCTATCATCCTATGAAGTTTCATGTCCATAGCTCTCATACTTGAGGAAAAACGACCTGGACAAAAATAAAGTATGAAAATTAACAAAGGACAATAGCTCAAAAAATAAGAAATGCAGAGTACCGGTTCATGTGCACTGTACTTTTTCTTTATGAGATCTATCATCCTTTGAAGTTTCTAGTCCATAGCTTTTATACTTTCGGAGAAATGACCGGGACAAAAATAAAGTATGAAAATTAACAAAGGGCAATAATTCAAAACATAAGAAATGCAGAGTACCGGTTCTTATGCACTGCATTTTTTCTTAATGAGATCTATCATCCTTTGAAGTTTCCAGTCCATAGCTTTTATACATAAGGAGAAATGGCCCGGACAAAAATAAAGTATGAAAATTAACAACGGACAATAACTCAAAAATTAGTAAGTGCAGAGTACCGGTCATTGTGCACACGGCACTTCGGGTTATTAAAAGAAGTATGCATACCAAGTTTGAAGTCAATCCGACTTGTAGTGACTGAGTTATGCTCCGGACAAGCTTTAGGGGACGCCGACAAAGACGCCGGCACCGCCGACAAAAGCAGAAGCCTATATTACAGGCATACAAACTAACTCGTCGGTATGAACATACATTCGGTGTTACATTCGAAGCACACGACGCATCACATGATGCAAAAGCTTTACAGGATATCATCAAAGATCAACCCATAGGGTACAAGGAAATGGAAAGTTATATTTAACTATAAATGAAGCGGTAAATTACTTATTGACAAAAGCGCCGGCCAATTGCTTGTGCTTCTGAAATAGAATACCATTCATGCAAAAATGAAAATGTTATAATAGTTTCTATGGCAAAGCGGACTTTCTGACGACCATTTAAAAAAGGCGTATGTACGTGATCCAGAAAACGGGTTAAAATTACTGTTGTCACAAAATTCAACAGAAAATCAAGTCACGAAAGGAAAGGCTATAATAAATTCAATAAATTGCACTTTTTCTTAAACTAGATATTTTGCTGAAGTGACGCATTATATGTTATATTAAAATATAGCATACCAGTATTTAGATTTTAAATATGCCTTTTCACCTCAAAGAAACATTATGAGCGCTTTGCCATGGAACGGAAGTTTATTGTTGTTATTTTTTATGAAAATATGTTTAAGGACAAGAAAAACTCTATAAAAATGTCCTGATAAGGTTAAAACCATTGCCGCGCTATGAAGTCTCGAACATCGAAATTCATTACAAAAATTACGCAAGGGGTGAGGAAAATAAAATAACTTGTACCAAAATAATTGAGTCGGTGAGCCCTATTTTTTCAGTCATTTAGACTTAAAATATATTTTATTTTAAAGTACGTTTATAGAAAAATCAAATATTGTTTCGGATACTTTTTACTAAGCGGCTTTAAAGCCGAAAAATAAGCTAAACTGAAAGTCAATTTTTACATAAAAATGACACGTTTGTTTTCATTGTTAAAGTAATTGTCGGCGTAAAACAATAAATTTTATATCAACATGACGAAAAAAGTAATTTCCGTCGGATTATGTATAATTTAAGATAATCTATTAGCCGTGGCGTTGTTGTATCCGAAAAAGGATACGCAGCGACGTCATGTTAAAAAACGGGCTTTAATGGTCAATTTTGTCGTCATGTGTTCAAAACAGAATGGCTGAAACAATCGGAATAAAATATCGGAATCTAATCTCAAATTTGTCTAACATTAAACATGCCAACATTGAATTACGCAAAATGTTGTGTTTTATCTTATAGGGTAAAAAAACGTTAAATCACATAAACAAATGCACAGAGCTCTACGGAATTAAAAACTCACATTACTTTTGTTGTACAATTTTCGATTAATTGCCTTCTGATTAGAGTCAACTAAAAATACATGGTCGAGTCCATCATGTTTAGATTTCCACTTTTCAATACCGTCCATGACAGTATCAATTAAACTGAGTCTGCAACATTTTCACTTTTGTCCTTTTGAGTGTTCTTTAGAGATTTTGATTTTGACCTTGATATTTCCATTGTTCTAGGACGATTGATATGTTATTGAACCGATACATTTCGTTAACTAGGGAAGCGTTTATTCTATAAACTTAATTAAAAGTTTCCATTGAGATTGTATGTGAAAAAACTGGAACGCAAAAAGTGATCCCTCGGAAGCATTAAAGCATTAAGGCATTGAATTAAGTTACATTTTCTATCTACTGTTTTGTCACCTTTAAAATCATATAAATAATAACTAATCCTGTGAATTTTCAATTCCATATAAAAATGTTAAAACCAATATGAAATGTGATAAACAAGGAAAGCGGCGCTTAATTAATAATTGATACTTTAATTCAGAATAAAATAGCCCCGTATTAATATATAATGTAAAGGCAATGGATAAATGCCTTTTATATGAAACCAAGGTTTTTACTTAACACATGTCTTTTGCAATTTATTTGAAGAAAAAAAGCCAACAATATGACATAACTTACATTTTTGTCTGCAAATTTATTCCAAAACTTGAGCCATTCTCATTTCTTCACAATATTTACAGAGTTAAGGTACATCGTAAACAATTAAAGTAACATTAATTAATTAAGCAGCTATTTAGACTGTAACCAATGATTCTTCCAAATGTTATATCCAGTTGAAAAAGTGCACATGCGTAATTTTCATGTCACGGTATTTATATCGTGAGCAGCAAAAATATTGATCTTATGGAACTGTAAATAGTGTACTAATGAAACTCATCTAAGTAACGATATGTACTCGTTAATCATTTAAGAAACAACGTTTATTATTGGAGCGTTAAACGTTCCGGCGATATAGAAATATAAGTCCATACAATAAATTATAAATTGAAGAAAAACAGGATAAATATTTAATGATCAACAGGAATCTGTTACAATAATAATTTCATACAAGCAGCCATCCGTCGTGATGAGTTCGTATTGGATTTGTTTTCCAACGGGAATTTTTATCATTATTTTGTTCGTATAAGTTAAATCAAATGTGCTTATGGTATTTTTGTTCGGTTGCAAACATATGTGAAATTATGGTCTACCAAGCCTTTATAGCTGAGACATATTAATAAATTTAAGTAAGCAAATGATATATAACAAAGCTTGGTGTCAAATGGTTAAATGACTTAAGATTTTTAATCAATTTGCTTTTGTAATGTGTTTGTAGGCTTGTATAAAAATAAATATTTTTTTTTTCGTTTTTTGTTTTGTCTTGTTTTTTTAATTAGCAAAGTTAATGACATATTCATACAGCAAATATTTAATAACACGTATGGATCTTTGTACGACGCGGTCATTTGCTATGAAACATAGACCGGAAGTAGTATTTTCTCGCGCATGCGCAATCTGTCTAAAGCCTCCGTGGTCAATTCCCAAGCATCCAAACCGCTGTAAAAAAGCCGATAAAAACCGTTAAGACCAATATTATTTCTTAAGTAAATCGCGTTATTTGGCTATGAATTAAATTCCGAAAAATTGGTACAGAAATGGCTCTCTGAAAATGCACATGTCCTAATCGCTTGGTACATATATGCATTTTGAAGCTTCAAATAAATCCAATACATAACTTTCAAGATATTATCCTGGAAAAGAGGGCTACTCAAATAGATGGGTCAGGTTATGTTGTAATTGCTCTCGTCGCTATGAGTAAATAGGTTACTTGTCATTTCCTTGAATAATCTGTTGAGTATTTCTTCGGACAAGAATATTACAGCATTATTGCTGAAAGAGAAATAATAACTTGAGTTATATTCTTTTAGAATCGTATTTTCTATTGAAATGTATCAATATTTTAAGTTAAGATGTAAATCTATCATACTTTAAATTAGAATTTAAACATTTAAACCTTGTTTACTTTTTATTGATTTTAACTTTTAGGAAAATGGCGAATTATATTATTTTGTCACTTGTTATTTATTCGTATCACATTTACTATACTACAAAATGAACTATGACCTCTGTCCTTTATTTTTCTGTCTACATAATACCATTTCTTGAACTGTCCAATTTTTACTTATTTTAATTTGTTACTGTATTTTTTATAGCTTGTTTGATAGAACATATACCTTTCTGAGTCTGACCAACTAGTCCGTAAACTTGCATATTGCTTCTTTGTTAAATATAAATTCTGACATACGAAAAGAGAGTATATTAATATAAATTCATAATTTCTAATTGGTCTGTTTTTGTCTATTTTTTCCGTGTAAATTGCGAATATGAAAACTCCACTCCACTTTTTCACTACATTTTAAATTCCAATGTATTAAACGAGTATAGGCCTAGGTAGGATAGGTTTTAACAGTTGTTCATTAATTTGTGGAGACTTTATTTCATGTGGATATGTTTGAAGGGTTAAAAACGAATTCTAATGATTTCTTTTTCATATTAATTCTGTAAAAAGTAAAACTATGTTATTCTCATGATTAAACGGCCGAGTCTTGAAACATCTGTAACATAGAATAACACTGCTAGTTTTAAAGATCTTTCAATGATTGTTTGCATGCGCCATTTACTCTTTAAGCAATAAACAGGCATATTTCCTTCATACAGTTTTTTATTGTTGAAATATTCTTTTCCAAAATTTAAACACTAATTTTTCAGCAAATATATTGTTTTATACACTTGAAAGACAAATATAATTATAAATAATAAATACAAGAGGGCCATGACAGACCTGAGTCGCTCACCAAGAACAACTGCTTTTCAGTGTTGGCATGTCAATATATTCTAATATTAAATTTGAGCATAGAATATGTTTAAACAATAATTTGAAGAAATGCCATGACCTGGGGCATTTAAGCTTTAGCTTAAACGGGGCTAATCAAATTAATATGAGCAAACTTGATAAAAGACTACCTAAGAATGCTTCAAAGTTTGGTGATCATCTATCAATTATTTCAGTAGGAAATGATGTTCGAAGTTTTTTTTCTATTTTTAGCTTTAGTGGCCCCTAAAAGGGGCTAATCAAATTAATATAAGCAAACTTGATAAAAGAGTACCCAAGAATGCTACAGACAAAGTTTGGTGATCATCCATCAATTGGTTCTGAAGTAGAAGATGTTTAAAGGTTTTTCTATTTTTAGCTTTAGCGGCCCCTAAAAGGGGCCAATCAAATTAATGTGAGCAAACTTGATAAAAGATTACCCAAAAATGCTACAGACAAAGTTTGGTGATCATCCATTAATTAGTTCTGTAGGAGAAGATGTTTAAACGTATTTCTATTTTTAATTTTAGCGGCCCCTAAAAGGGGCTAATCAAATTAATATGAGCAAACTTGATAAAAGACTACCCAATAATGCTACAGACAAAGTTTGGTGATCATCCATCAATTGGTTCTGAAGTAGAAGATGTTTAAAGGTTTTTCTATTTTTAGCTTTAGCGGCCCCTAAAAGGGCCAATCAATTTAATGTGAGCAAACTTGATAAAAGCTACCCAAAAATTCTACAGAGTTTGGTGATCATCCATCAATTAGTTCTGTAGCAATAGACGTTTCAATGTATATCTATTTTTAATTTAAGCGGCCCCTAAAAGTGGTCAATCAAATTCATATGAGCAACCTTGATAAAAAACTACCCAAGAATGCTACAGACAAAGTTTGGTGATCATCCATCCATTAGTTCTGTAGAAATAGACATTAAAATTTTTTTCTATTTTTAGCCCTAGAGACCCCTAAAAGGGGCCAATCAAAATATTAGCAAACTTGATAAAAGACTACTTAAGAATGCTACAGACAAAGTTTGGTGATCATCTATCAATAAGTTCTGTAGAAATAGACATTTAAAGGTTTTTGTATTTTTAGCTTTAGCGGACCGTAAAAGTGGTCAATCAAATTCATATGAGCAAACTTGATAAAAGACTTCCCAAAAATGCTACAGACAAAGTTTGGTGATGATCCATCCATTAGTTCTGTAGAAGATGTTTAAAGGTTTTTTTCTATTTTAAGCCCTAGAGACCCCTAAAAGGGGCCAATCAAATTAATATGAGCAAACTCGATAAAAGACTTCCCAAGAATGCTACAGACAAAGTTTGGTGATCATCCATCAATTAGTTCTGTAGAAGATGTTTAAAGGTTTTTCTATTTTGAGCTCTGCTGACCCCTAAAAGGGGCCAATTGGAATGACATGAGCAAATTCCAGTGTGACTGTCACAAGGATGCTACAAACCAAATTTGAAGTAAATCTGCTTAGTAGTTTCAGAGAAGAAGACGATTGTTGACGCATGACGACGGACGCCGGAGCATCCCCGTTTGATACTAATAGCTCACCGTGGTTCTCTCTCTGCAACTTTTGGATAACATCGTCGATATCTCTTGTCCGAAAAGTTGCACTTTGCAAAGCAACAGGTGCGCTTTTCACAAACTTTAATATACTCATCCAATTGAAAATTCACAAGAGCGATCAGTGATCACATGTGTCGCCTCATGATGGCCAATTTCATGTTGGGACAAGTTTTGTGACAGACGGACAGTGCACAACTGGACGTGGTACCTATCATTCCTGTAAAGTTTGGATAAAATTGCACCAGTAGTTTATGAGGAGTAGTCCGGACAAGCTTTTGTGTATCTGGCAACACACAGAAAAAACACTTTTTTATCAAAGGGCCATAACTCGGCCAAAAATCATTCAACCGGAAAACCCGTGCAATATGCGCAAGGACTTGAGCTACAGATCAATCCTGTAAAGTTTCATTGAAATTGCATAAGTGGTATAAGAGAAGTAGTCCGGACAAACTTTATAAATATAAGTTTTTAAAGGGCCATAACTCTGACAAAAATCATTGAACTGGAAAATGCTGACAATATGCACAACTAGACTTGGTACTGATCATTCCTGTAAAGTTTGGATGAAATTGCACCAGTAGTTTATGAGTAGTCCGGACAAGTTTTGTGACGGACAGACAGACAGACGACGGAGAAGTGATGCCTATATGTCGCCACTACTCCGTAGAGGCGACACAACAATTACGTTCTTTTTTTGCATAATAAATTTCACTTTACGCAGTAGTACATGAGGTGTGATTAATTATTCGGCAATTGAAAATCTTCACGATAATAAATTTGAATAAATGTTAACAAGATAAATGTCTACTATAATGATAACTTTTTAAATACTGGTGTAATTAATTGTAATGCCTCTGCTTACGTTGTATATTTTTTATAACTTTTACCATGTGCTAGTATTCCCCTGTACATTCCTGCCTCAAAGAATATAAACGGTGAAAAATCTGTCAGTTTGTTTACCAATGAGTTGAAAATGATTTTGAAATCTTTGTAACAGTATAAAATAACTTAAAATGTTATGATCAAGGTACAAGTTTGCGGACGGCGACAACAATTTTTCTTCTTCTTTTTTTACAAAAAGAAAAAAAAGTCGAACTTAAAAAAAGCATAGCTTCATTCTTTTTTCCTCATTCTGTCGCTTTTTTCGTGTAGTCGCTCCTTCACCCACGTCATACGAAATGGCTGAAATCAGCCACCATAGCAATTCGGTACATTGGCATTAGTAAAGGTTTAAATTACCGCTTTTATTACGAACAAAAACTATTTTTAACGTATCATTAAACTTTTGTTAACATATTGATTTTGTGTTTGGGTAAATTGTTTGTAGACAATGCATGTACATATTTTATTTTATTGTGTTGGAAAATTTAAACAATTATGAACGTATTACTTACGAATAAATAAAGCTGTTGATGAAAGAGTATTTTTATTATTTTAATCCATTTTTAGTGTTTTATTCATCTAAGATTTGTGGAAATGGATCAAGAACAGGTACGAATTCATTAAATACTTATCTTTATTTGTTAGCAGTTGAAACATTTTATATCAGAATAATTGATTATTGATTATATATACATATATATATATATATATATATATATATATATATAATCATATATCGATTTGTTAAGAACATTTCAATAAGTTAATTATAAAACCATGAAAGAAAAACATAGTTCACTTATTAACAAAATTTCAATCATATGAAGACATTACTAACATAACTATTTTTACCTAGTTAGCTAGTATTGAATAGATTCGGGTAGATCTTTGTAAGTTTTGCAAGAGACTTGCGTCTTCGTTTTGAACGTCTTCGTTCCTAGTGTCGTGTATTATAAATGCATCCTTAAATTCATTTTTACAGGTTATAGAATTGAATGTTGGAGGAAAGCTGCTCACGACACAATATTTTACCTTGATGAAAGAATGTCCAACGAGGTTTTCTAGGCGTAATATTTACAATGTAAATTTATTGCATGCTGAATATTTCTCAATACATGTTCACCTCTTTTATGATAGGCCAAAAGCACCTTGCGAGGATGTTGCACCGGAAGTTCTGTCCAGTCAGTCAAGTTAGTATCCCTATTGAATTTTAAATAAATGTCTTCATTATTGGTAAAATGTCCTTCAATGATTTTTTTCTTTTGTACTGACCTTATTTCAGTTGAGTTACATTGCATTTCTTTAACATATTCTTCTTTAAATTTTGGCCCTGCTATGTTTTCATTTGCTATGACTCTTCGTATACTTGGAAAATTCATATTTATAATATCTTCCGCATGTTCAGCTTCTGTAAATGTACCAAGTATTCTCCCTATACGTTCTACTCTTTTGATTTCTGAATCTTGTCTGAGGGTTATCTCATTTCCTAAAGTATTGATAAGACGAACGTCACAGGAAGGACCTTGTTTATTACTGACAATTATTTTTCCTTTATGCAATGGATACTTCTCCTTAAAATGCGCTGTAGGTTCTATTATAAAATCCGCACCAAATCTGTCTTCTTTAAAACATTCAACACAGACATCTACAACAGCTTCAGTTTGGCCAGGTAATCTCACATCATCGGCCACCACAACTTGATTTGCTCTTTTTTCATTTCCTACTTGAAAAATTGGTATATCTACTCCATTTAAGACCATTTTATTTCTAGACAATAGAATATCGGCAGGCTCCCCGTTACTTCCCCTTAGAATGTCATACCCAAGCAAAGCATCGTCCTCGATCTCTGCAACTAAGACATTCTGAAGTAACATCATTGAGCCAAGAGTTAACTCAAACTCTGCTCTACCGATACCTCTAATAATTGCACCTCCAGCACCAACTATATCCACGGAGTGATCTAACACTGGGCATTTGACCTCTGGAATTTTATTATACACCCTCTTGGAGATGATCGTCATAGACGCCCCGGTATCTGCCGTAAATACCACATCCTCTCCGTTTACGGTGCCCTTCAAATAAATTCCCTCCGAAAGACCTTTCTTTCCCCTAGTGCTAACCTTACTTGTTTGTTCTGGCTGTTCTTTTGGTAGATTTTGCATGTGCTCAGACGACTGGCCCTCACTGCTTACTGGGACCTCCCTTTGGCCGCAAGGGCAGGTCCTTCCTTGTTTAAAGGTTGCTGTACTTCGATCTCTGCTGTTCTATTATGACTGCCTATATTATTATCCCCAGGTCTTTTATTTGGGCACTCCCTGGCATAATGACCCAACTTGTGGCAGTTGTAACATTCGACATCTTTCTTGCTATAAGATTTCTTGTTACTCTGCTGCATTCTTTCTAACTTGTCCATTCTATTAAGCAGCTCCTGTAAAAGCTCATTGGTCGACATTTTTCCCAATGTACCTTGCTCTTGCCTGTGCTCATTTGGTTGAACTGCTCTGCGGGCTGGAAATCGTTGACTTCGCTCTCTCGATATGCCTTTAATCTGCATGTAATTCACTGCAAAATACACAGCTTCATCAATATTGCTTGGCTCTTTGTTGAATTCAATTTCAAATTTTATATCTTCATCTGCAAGGCCATCTAGAAATTTATGTACAAGGTCTTCTTCTCTTGCTCTTTTACTGCGGTAGCTATGTGCCTTATCGTAGAGTCGTTTTAAGTCTGCTGCATAGTCTTCAAATGTTTCATTTGGTTTCTGTGTCCTTCTACTGAACTGTGCAGCATAGTAGCGAGGTGTTTCTATTGTTCTAAATCTGCTGTCCATCTCTGTTTTAAGCTCTCTATAGCTGTCAGTGACGCTTGGATGTAGCTGGGTGAAAACGAACTGCGCTGCTACGCCTTCCAATCTTGGCAAGAGCTGATTTAGCATCTCATCTTCAGACCAACAGTTTCTTCTAGCTATAGCTTCGAATTGGGCTATCCATGTTTGCCAATCATTTGTGCCATTAAAAGGCGACATCTTTATGACTGGTTTATGAACTTGACTATTTAAATACTGTTGCCTATAATAATTTGTACGCTGCGCTTGATACGGATTTTGATACTCAATGCACTCTGGATTAGGAACATTACTGGCAAAACCCTCATTAGATGTATAATTGTTACTTATATTGTTACTATGGTAACCGTTGTTTGGACCCTGGTAGTTGTCATTAACTATACCTTGACTATGTCTTACATTTTGACCCTGCAAATCATTATCTGACCTTTGCCCTATATGTTGTCTGTGATATTCTACATTTTGACCTTGATGGTTACCTGGTGTACTATTGTATACTTTACCTTGGCCCTGGTGGTCTGCCTTTATAGATTTTAATTCTTTAACAACATCTTTAAGTATAGTAGCCATACTCTCAATTTGATCATGAATACCTGCTTCACTTATATTAGATGTATTAATAGCCTCATCCACCATACTTACATCAGTAGACCCACAATCAGAGACCGCATCAATATTTGCCATGCAAATATCATCTTGCCCTTGTCCATTTGGAACATGAAAGGTAATCTCACCCGAACTATCAACAGGTAAAGGACTGCTCATCTTTGCTGATGTTTTGTTATACAACAAATATTCCAACTAAAGTATGTTGACCTTCTAAAATTTAACCGGTAAAGATGAAATGAAGTTTCTCTTCTGAGACTAAGTTCGAATCGCTGGACCTGCTTATAGAATAGCAGATCCCACCGCTGCCACCATAAAATTGTGTTACGGTCTAGTGGGTCGGGGGACTCTTAAGTATGCTGGAACTGTATATTGGCACTCAGGCTTTCAAGGTATTAATGCAATCAGATACAGAACTGATGTGCTGTGTAGCTCTCCAACTCATCTGATAGTAATCAGGCAACACCGTTGTAAACAGTTATAAAATTTATTCAACAGTTTATACTTTAAATAACAATTGTCAAACAATTATGAACCATTAATATAGTAAACAACTCTCATAATAAGTCAAGACAGCTCACAAATAAATAATTTAGTACTGTTACGCCTTCAAAATAATATTTAGTACTGATGAACCAAAAATCTCCGTGTTATGTGTATCAGTTTTACTCCGCGGTGACAATAGTTACCAGATTTACTTCAATAAACACTAAAACAGTGTAGTAAAAATACTTAAATGTTATATTATGTAAAAGCTATATAAAGTTCTAATATCAGATGTATAAAAATATCTAAGCTCTATATTTAAGTCAACTAGATATAATTCTAGTATTTAAAATAAACTTGACTTGTTTGTTACTTAAATTTAACATAAAATTTAAGATTTCAGCAGACAAATTAACGTACGTCTACTACCAAGAATTTCTAGATCTCTCCTTTTTTTGTGACCAAGAATCTGCTGCTTTTATACTAGGCAGTGGTAGAAATGACCAAAAATGGGTAAAATACCAAGAATTGGTAGAACCGACCCTGAATTGGTAGAATGGTAGCTACCCAAAAATGGTCGATACCAAATACGGGTAGAAAACTATCTACAAAAAACTGGTAGAAAACTGTCCACCAAAAACTGGTAGAAACTATCTACCAAAACCGGGTAGAAACTATCTACCAAAAACGGGTAGAAATCTATCTACCAAAAACGGGTAGAAATCTATCTACCAAAAACGGGTAGAAATCTATCTACCAAAAACGGGTAGAAAACTATCTTAATTTAACCAGACAAAATGGCTAATTTTCCTAAGAAAAATCAAGACTTTAAATGAAATTTAACATTGAATATATAATAAATAATTTACTTTCCATAAGACAGGAAAAGTCACCTTAGTGTCACATAATACCGGGGTATTACACTATATAGAGAAAAATGATATTTTGCCGTGAAATTATTATTCATTTTATGTTGTCTGCAAAGTTAATATATTGTATTTAGTCATGTCAACGCAAAAGTAAAATGATTAAATTTAGTACAAAAATAAAATGCTGATCAATTTAATATTAATTCAAATTGATGAAAGCCGTAAAACTCTTCTTTTTCTATATGGTCAGCAAATTTAACATTCATTCATTCATTCATTCATTCATTCATTCATTCATTCATTCATTCATTCATTCATTCATTCATTCATTCATTCATTCATTACTTTAAATTTCTGAGACCGTACCATAATCATTTAGCTGTAAAGTTGGGCGGGGTTTGGCTTATGCAGTTCTTATTTTCAATTACCAATGAATAAAGAAATTCTCATTCGGCTAATAAATTGATTGGAATGCAAAATGAATCAATGACATATATCTGATTGGCCCCATATGTATGTTCACACCCCAAAATCTTGTGAAAACATTCCATCAATTAAGTTTTATTACCCTTTAATCAGATTGAGATCGAATTGCATGGTGTGAAAAACACAAATGACCATCTTTGGATATATCACACAAAAACATAAATAAAATGTGGATCAATTAGCCGTAAATTTTACATACAGTTTACGAAGGAAATTAGCTCTAAAAAGATTGTTTCTTTGTTTAGTTCATTAATTAATTAATTTAACGCCCTTTACATTCAGGAAAACATATTTTATTAAATCATGCCGACCATTTAAATTTGTGAAAAACTGCTGATCACCTAGATATTAATTCAATTTTATTTAAGGCCGTAAAACTTCTTATTCTATATGTTCGGTAAATTTAACGCTCTTTACATGCAAGCGAGAAAGATGTACAGAGAAAAATGATATTTTGCCGTGAAATTATTATTCATTTTATGTTGTCTGCAAAGTTAATATATTGTATTAAGTCATGTCAACGATTAAATTTAGTACAAAAATAAAATGCTGATCAATTTAATATTAATTCAAATTGATAAAAGCCGTAAAACTCTTCTTTTTCTATATGGTCAGCAAATTTAACCTTCATTCAGGCGAGCAAATGCTGACCACTTAAATATATAGTGAAAATGCTAATTAGGTAGATATATAGAGAAAATTGATATTTTGCAATGAAATTGATATTTATTTTAAACTGTCTGCAAAGTTAATATATTGTATTAAGTCATGTCGATCATTGAATTTAGTAAAATAAAAAAAAATATTTTCGGCATTATGAACAAATATTTTTTTTTAATATGTTGAAAAATATCTAAAGTGTATGTATCACCTTACCTGTAATTGGTAAGTATATTTTACCTTTTCGTCATGTCGAATTTTAGCTTTTAAAATTGTCAAAACATTTTCAATCTATTTCATTTTAGTTTTAAAATGTGCACATGAATAACCCTTTGAGAATGTTGTAGGACAATAATATTTAACTCGATGTGCAGATACAGTAAGAAACTCATTCATTCATTTCATTTTTTTATTATCAAGTTTGCCATTATTTATTAAGATATCGTCATGAAACATATACCATATTGTAGGGACATCTGGAAACTTAAAGTCAACTAAAGGCAACACTAATATATTTGTCCGTTTAAGCGTGATATTGTCCAGAAATACATTCATAACGGGGGGGGGGGGGCACTCGCGCGGCTAATAAAGAAAAACAGTGTTTTTCTTGATATTCAATTCTTACAAAGGACGTTAGTTACTATGTTTCTTTTGCGGAAACAACTCTGTCCGTTTGCCTTCTAACATACATAAATTTTAGAAAAGTCGGACAATTCAGACAAATCCGTGTATTTCATAATTTTCAATAATCAAGTTTGACTTTATTTGTTAAGATGTCTTTTTGAAACACATTCCATATTGTAGGGACACATGTATTCTTTAAGATAAATAAACGCGATTATAAATATATTTGTCCGTTGTTCTATGCTATACCTCAGAAATGCGGGGATTATTCGGACAATGCAAGCAAATCGGTGTTTTTCATAAGTTTTAATTTTTATGTGTTGATTTATTCAGAAAAATATCTTCATTAAACATAAAT